>NW_025322480.1:0-76038 GCF_019176455.1 Solea senegalensis
GACAGGTGAGGACATGTGTGTGAGAGAGGTCTTTAAAGACAGGTGAGGACATGTGTGTGAGATAGGTCTTTAAAGACAGGTGAGGACATGTGTGAGAGAGGTCTTAAAAGACAGGTGAGGACAGGAGACTCTCCATCACCTTATCACGTGATAAACTGTATCATTAATTATTAACCAATAACTGTACTTTTGATAATCAATAATCGATTTCTTCTAAAGACCATGCATGTTTGTCCCCTATTTGTTGCCGTTTCAATAATATGTATTCATATTTATTAATGTGTTTAATAATGTAGGGGGTGGAGTGGCTCAGTGGTTAAGACCCTGTGTGCAAAGACTTCATGGTCGCAAGTTCAACTCCACCCCTGGCACGTTGTAAGTCGCTTTCGATAAAAGCGTCTGCTAAATGACATGTAATGTAATATAATACAATATTTAACAACCAAAGTATAAAAACTATAATAAAATAATACCATTTATCAAGGGTTAGCCGATAGCTTAACGTGCTAACTCACTCACCAGTACTGGAACCTGAGCACCGGGCCGGAGTACACGGAGGATTTGGCGGGTTTGCCAGACTCAGTGGTTGGCGGAGACACACCGAGACTGTCGGTGGGAGAGTGACCGGGCTGTGGACTCGATCTACCGAGGTAAATGTCCCGGACCGTGAGGGCCGTGAAGAGCAGCAGGGCCACCAGGAGGCCCACCTGGCTGAACTCCGCCATGTTTGCTGCTGAGACTCGGGAAGGCGACAGGTTTCCGGTTTAAGATTTCAAAATAAAAGACAGAAGAGCCCTGAAAGAACTTAGCTATACAAGTAAACCAGTTGAATGACTTTGGTTGTCAAATTACTGTAACCTCAGGAGTTACTGAAACACAGGTGAGGACAGATGTGTGAGAGTAGTCCTGGAGGAAAATGTATTCACAAAGATGCCCAAATACGTACATTTTTAAATTCAGTTTCCATCAGAACATCAACTCCTTTAACGAGACAGTAAACAACACATTTTTCAGTAGCTGCTTCTTTCAAATGATGCTTTTATTTTGAGAGTTTGAGCGGGTTTTTTCCGGTTTGAGGTTATTGTTTTAAGTCTTCGTCTTTTTACGTGTTTAACTGAAACCTCAGTTTCTTTGATTGAAAATGAATAATAACAATCTCATTATTTTGAGTTTTGGTTTTAACGCGCTTCGTTGACGTCATATTCATTCGCCACGCGACGGTAAACAGAGTGACGTCATATGTGTGGGACGCGTCAGTGAATGGAGGAAAGAAGCTGAAAGGATAGAAAAAAACGATGAATTCTCTGAACTGAACGTGAACGAGACTTTGACGACTGACGTCACTCAGGTGCGTTAACGTTACGTTAGTAGATGAATTAAGTCGTTAGTTACTCTGGTTCAGGTTTGCGCTAACAGTTTCAACGCTGACCAGTTAACCTGTCTAACAGTTAACCTGTCTATCACTGACCAGTTAACCTGTTTAACAGTTAACCTGTCTAACAGTTAGCTTAACCACTGACCAGTTAACCCGTCTAACAGTTAACCTGTCTAACACTGACCAGTTAACCTGTCTAATAGTTAACGCGTCTAACAGTTAGTTTAACCACAGACCAGTTAACCTGTCCAACAGTTAACCTGTCTAACATTTAGTCTAACAACTGACCTGTTAATCTGTCTAACAGTTAACGTGTCTAATAGTTAACCTGTCTAACACTGACCAGTTAACCTGTCTAACGGTTAGTTTAACCACTGACCAGTTAACCTGTCCTAACAGTTAACCTGTCTTAACCACTGACCAGTTAACCCGTCTAACAGTTAACCTGTCTAACACTGACCAGTTAACCCGTCTAACAGTTAACCTGTCTAACAGTTAGTTTAACAACTGACCAGTTAACCTGTCTAACAGTTAACATGTCTCACAGTTAAACTGTCTAACACTGACCAGTTAACCTGTCCAACAGTTAATCTGTCTAACAGTTGACGTGTCTAATAGTTAACCTGTCTAACACTGACCAGTTAACCTGTTAACAGTTAGTTTAACCACTGACCAGTTACCCTGTCTAACAGTTAACCTGTCTAACAGTTAGTTTAACAACTGACCAGTTAACCTGTCTAATCTCATTCCTGTTTGTCTCTTCAGGAAAAGGGGGAGTGGTCATCATGCTGAGTGTTGTAGGGCTGGTGAGGGGTGGCGTTCTGAAGCTCCGCCTCCTGCAGCTTCCTGTTCGTGGGGTTTGTTCGGTTGTAAACAGGAAGTGGTCTGTATCCACAGGAACCATAGCCTGTTGTCATTGGTCACATGTCAGGGCAGCGTCAGGCGTCCGCGGTGGCGATGTGGCATCCAGTTGGTACGACAGCCTGGCGGACTCGGCTCTGGTTCACCTGTGCGAGAACTTCATGGTGAGCATGCAGCAGGTGAGCGGGTTGCCGTGGTGGCTGAGTATCGTCGTGGCGACGCTGTCTGTCAGGTCACTCGTCACCCTGCCACTCGCCGCCTATCAGCTGGTCATCATCTCCAAGGTCTGATCACTCAAACTGATTTATCAATACGTTCTGCAAGGTAACCATAGTAACCTCCAGGTGATTGACAGGTTGAGGCCCTGCAGGCGGAGATCGCTGATGTGGCAAAAAGGCTTCGATACGAAGTTTCAGTCCGAGCGAGAGAAAGAAGCTGGACAGACAAACAAAGCCGGTAACACACACACACACACAAACAAACAAACAAACAAACAAACAAACAAACAAACTAGGGATGAACCCAAATGAAATTTGTTGCTGAAATCTGAAACCCTGACAGAAATGATTGAGCCATGACTGCGACTGAGTTTACTGACGTCAAGGAGATTAGATTATAGATTAAGAATCTATAAAAAATATCCAGGATGATCTCATGCTCCTCATCTTCTCCTCACATCTAATAATGATGTTTAGGTTCAGTTGCACCGTGTGGTCACATGTTATTATATCAAGTGTTTCATTGGTGTTTCTGTGATGAACACTGAACTCTAAAATAAAACTCTTTCAGGGTTCAGTTCCAGAGGAATCTGCGAAGGATCAGGACTCAGCTCTACGTCAGAGAGAACTGTCACCCGTTTAAGACCAGTCTGCTGGTCTGGGTTCAGCTGCCACTCTGGATCAGCTTCAGTCTGGCTCTGAGGAACCTGAGTCTGGTTCAGTCTGGTAAGAGTCTGGGCCGCTGGGCTTGATCAGTCCAGGACTGAGAGCAGGAATCAAAGCGGTGTATTATCTGTGCAGAGGTTCAGGGTGATCTGGCAGCAGGGGGCGCTCTCTGGTTCTCTGATCTCACCTCACCTGACTCCACCTGGATCCTGCCAGTCTGTCTGGGACTTGCTAACCTGCTGATTGTTGAGGTGAGTCGTTCAGCACATGAGGTCACATGACCTGTGACCTCATCTGGGTTCAGCTGGGTTGACCTCAGTGATGACATGACCTGTGACCTCATCTCACTTCCTCGTGTCTCGTCCTTCAGGTGTTTTCTCTTCAGAGACGAAATCCGACATCTTTTCAGAAGCTGCTGCTGAACTTTATCAGAGGATTCTCAGTCCTGATGGTACCACTCGCTGCCACAGTCCCCTGTGTGAGTCCAGACCTCTGTCCAAGACCCTGTCCCCTCTGAGTCTCAGTCTCAGACAAGAATGACCCGTCAATGTTCAGTGCAGCAGACAGACACATAGAGAGACAGACACAGAAATTTTTCAAAAAACATTGTTTCATGTCCTTAAACACTGTATTCAGCTGAAGCAAGCGCGCGCACACACACACACACACACGTTGACATTTTGTTATTCTCTGACTCCGCCCACAGTCCATGGCTCTGTACTGGTTCACCTCCAGTCTGGTCGGCTTCAGTCACAACCTGGTCCTTCGTTCTTCGAGGATCCACAGAATCCTGCGACTGCGCACCGATGGATCAGCGTCGCCGTACAGAGACCTGCTGTCAGCCTTCATCAAGAAATACTGTCAACACTGATGACTTACACAGGAAGTGATGTCATTCAATTAAAAAAACCATCAAACAAAAAATGACTCTGCATTTAATGTGTACTTCGCAAACTGTAGTGGACTGTAGTGGTCTGTAGTGGACTCAGAAAGGGAAGCCTGTATTAAAGAAAAACTGTTTATTCTACTTTTACAAAAACTTTGCACTGAAACAAACAAACGTCTGTGTGTGATTGGCTGTCGGTCTACGATGACATCATACGAGGGGCGATGCTCATTGACATCAGTTCTTGGAAGAGAAGTTTACAGGCGTACGGCATCCGGATGAGCGAAATCTGCCAAAGACACACAAGCGTTAGAAGATCATATTTGTGATGACGGGTCAGGGTCACTGACCCGGGTCAGAGTCAGGGTCAGGGTCAGGGTCACTGACCTGGGTCTTGTTGCGGCAGCCGCGACACTCGTACGTGTGCGTCCTGGTGTTGGCGATGGCCATCAGGCCGCACAGGTTACACACGTGGACCTGATACGGATCAGACGCTTCAAACAGACGCTCTCTGAGGAACTGAGCGGCGCCGTGAGCGATCTGACAGTCACGCTCCATCTCGCCAAAACGCAGACCGCCATCGCTGAGAGACAGACAGGCAGACGTGTGAGAGAGAGAGAGAGACAGGCCGGCAGACGTGTGAGAGAGAGACAAGCAGGCAGACATGTGAGAGACAGACAGTGAGTTACCGTGAGCGTCCCTCCATAGGTTGTCTGTTGAGGATCTGGACTGGTCCTCTGGCTCTTGAGTGAATCTTGTCGTCGACCATGTGTTTGAGACGCTGATAATATGTCGGACCGATGAAGATCTGAGACGTCAGTTTCCTCCCTGTGAACCCGTTATAGAGAACCTGAACACACACACACACACACACACACACACAGAGAGATAGACAAGTGACACATACACACACACACACAGATAGACAAGTGACACACACACACACACAGATAGACAAGTGACACATACACACACACACAGAGACAAGTGACACATACACACACACACACAGAGAGAGACAAGTGACACACACACACACACACACACACACAGAGAGATAGACAAGTGACACATACACACACACACAGAGAGAGACAAGTGACACACACACACACACAGATAGACAAGTGACACACACACACACACAGATAGACAAGTGACACATACACACACACACACACAGAGAGACAAGTGACACATACACACACACACACAGAGAGAGACAAGTGACACACACACACACACACAGAGATAGACAAGTGACACACACACACACACACACACAGAGAGAGACAAGTGACACACACACACACACAGAGAGAGACAAGTGACACACACACACACACAGAGAGACAAGTGACACATACACACGCACACACACAGAGAGAGACAAGTGACACACACAGAGAGACAAGTGACACATACACACAGAGAGAGACAAGTGACACACACACACACACACAGAGATAGACAAGTGACACACACACACACACAGAGAGAGACAAGTGACACACACACACACACAGAGAGACAAGTGACACACACACACACACAGAGAGAGACAAGTGACACACACACACACACAGAGAGACAAGTGACACATACACACACACACACAGAGAGAGACAAGTGACACACACACACACACAGATAGACAAGTGACACACACACGCACACACACAGAGAGAGACAAGTGACACACACAGAGACAAGTGAACATCTTCTCAAAACAACATCACGAGCTGTGTCTCAGTCTAGGGTCTGGATCTGACCTTTGACCTGGTTAAACGCTTCTGATATTTCTGCTGTGACTAATCAATAATTATAATATTGTTGTAGAAAACATTGAGGACTCTCTGAGAGTGAGATTAAAATAATATTAACTTCACAAACTGATACAAAATCACTCAATTCTTCTATATCTGTTAAGAGTTTGAATCATTTTAACAACAGGAAGTGAACTGACCTCGTTTCCTCTCAGGTGATATCCGTACTCAGACAGCAGGTTGGACACTTTCTGCACGTTGACGGCGTCATTAAACGGCGTCGCGTCACCAATCTCACCTTTGTTTGCCGAGACCTAGGACACCAAGGAAACATGTTTATGAACAACTCAAATGTACAGTTATTATACTTGTTATTAGAAGTTATACAGTTATTATACTTGTTATTAGAAGTTATACAGTTATTATACTTGTTATTAGAAGTTGTACAGTTATTATACTTGTTATTAGAAGTTGTACAGTTATTATACTTGTTATTAGAAGTTACACAGTTATTATACTTGTTATTAGAAGAAGTTGTACAGTTATTATACTTGTTATTAGAAGTTGTACAGTTATTATACTTGTTATTAGAAGTTATACAGTTATTATACTTGTTATTAGAAGTTATACAGTTATTATACTTGTTATTAGAAGTTACACAGTTATTATACTTGTCATTAGAAGTTGTACAGTTATTATACTTGTCATTAGAAGTTACACAGTTATTATACTTGTCATTAGAAGTTGTACAGTTATTATACTTGTTATATATTGAAGTTGTACAGTTATTATACTTGTTATTAGAAGTTGTACAGTTATTATACTTGTTATTGTAGTTATACAGTTATTATACTTGTTATTAGAAGTTATACAGTTATTATACTTGTTATTAGATACTTGTTATTGTAGTTGTACAGTTATTATACTTGTTATTAGAAGTTGTACAGTTATTATACTTGTTATTAGAAGTTGTTATTATACTTGTTATTAGAAGTTATACAGTTATTATACTTGTTATTAGAAGTTATACAGTTATTATACTTGTTATTAGAAGTTGTACAGTTATTATACTTGTTATTAGTTGTACAGTTATTATACTTGTTATTTGTTATTATACTTGTTATTGAAGTTATACAGTTATTATACTTGTTATTGTAGTTGTACAGTTATTATACTTGTTATTAGAAGTTGTACAGTTATTATACTTATTAGAAGTTATACAGTTATTATACTTGTTATTAGAAGTTGTACAGTTATTATACTTGTTATTAGAAGCTGTACAGTTATTATACTTGTTATTAGAAGTTGTACAGTTATTATACTTGTTATTAGAAGTTGTACAGTTATTATACTTGTCATTAGAAGTTGTACAGTTATTATACTTGTATTGAAGTTGTACAGTTATTATAATTGTCATTAGAAGTTGTACAGTTATTATAACTTGTTATTAGAAGTTATACAGTTATTATACTTGTTATTAGAAGTTGTACAGTTATTATACTTGTTATTAGAAGTTGTACAGTTATTATACTTGTTATTAGAAGTTGTACAGTTATTATACTTGTTATTATAAGTTGTACAGTTATTATACTTGTTAAGTTGTACAGTTATTATACTTGTTATTAGAAGTTATACATATTATACTTGTCATTAGAAGTTATACAGTTATTATACTTGTCATTAGAAGTTGTACAGTTATTATACTTGTTATTAGAAGTTGTACAGTTATTATACTTGTTATTATAAGTTGTACAGTTATTATACTTGTCATTATAAGTTGTACAGTTATTATACTTGTCATTATAGGTTGTACAGTTATTATACTTGTTATTAGAAGTTATACAGTTATTATACTTGTTATTAGAAGTTGTACAGTTATTATACTTGTTATTAGAAGTTATGTTATTTACAGTTATACAGTATACTTGTCATTAGAAGTTGTACAGTTATTATACTTGTTATTAGAAGTTATACAGTTATTATATATTAGAAGTTGTACAGTTATTATACTTGTTATTAGAAGTTGTACAGTTATTATACTTGTTAATATTATACTTGTTATTAGAAGTTGTACAGTTATTATACTTGTTATTAGAAGTTGTACAGTTATTATACTTGTTATTAGAAGTTGTACAGTTATTATACTTGTTATTAGAAGTTATACAGTTATTATATTATTAGAAGTTATACAGTTATTATACTTGTCATTAGAAGTTGTACAGTTATTATACTTGTTAGAAGTTGTACAGTTATTATACTTGTTATTATAAGTTGTACAGTTATTATACTTGTCATTATAAGTTGTACAGTTATTATACTTGTCATTATGGTTGTACAGTTATTATACTTGTTATACAGTTATTATACAGTTATTATACTTGTTATTAGAAGTTGTACAGTTATTATACTTGTTATTAGAAGTTATACAGTTATTATACTTGTCATTAGAAGTTATACAGTTATTATACTTGTCATTAGAAGTTGTACAGTTATTATACTTGTTATTAGAAGTTGTACAGTTATTATACTTGTTATTAGAAGTTGTACAGTTATTATACTTGTTATTAGAAGTTGTACAGTTATTATACTGTTATTAGAAGTTGTACAGTTATTATACTTGTCATTAGAAGTTGTACAGTTATTATACTTGTCATTATGAGTTGTACAGTTATTATACTTGTCATTATGAGTTGTACAGTTATTATACTTGTCATTATGAGTTGTACAGTTATTATACTTGTCATTATAAGTTGTACAGTTATTATACTTGTTATTATGAGTTGAAACAATCGATTATTACCTTTCCCTGCAGACACTCAATCAGATGACCGACTGTCATTCTGGACGGGATGGCGTGAGGATTGATGATGATGTCAGGTGTGATTCCCTCACAGGTGAAAGGCATGTCCTGAACACAGACACACAACATTTTACATTACAGCCACACAAAGTGGTTAGCTGTAGGCAGGTTCCTGCAGAGAAACCAAAATATTCACAAGTCAAAGATGTGCAGGATCTTTGTCTTGTGTAACGGTGTATTTCCACGGGCTCACCTTGTCTCAACACGACACCATTAGGTCACATCTCTACTGCAAATAAAGTACCAACTTAACGTGGGCGGAGTCATCACTGCACGGCTGCATGAAACTGCGGTGACTTTGTTTTATACGCGCATCACACACACACACACACACACACACACAGCAGTGAATAGTGACTTTACACCAGACTCCTGTAGTTGTTAAGAAGTTTTAAGTGATCTGCAGTTAGGCCGGAGCACAGACTCCTACTCCACAGACTACAGCGGTCTGTGATGCTGCTCGCGGTCGCTGGCGCTGTCCCTCAATACACCAGACTCCTCTGTTAAATACAGAGATTTCTCTGGTACTTGTTGGAGATTAATCCACGTTATTAGGATTGTTAAGTAGTTTTAAGATCTTTGCAGTTCAGCTTGATTTGTGTGTGACGTCTCTTCCTGTGACAGCAGTCTGACCGATCATCGCATAGTTACCTACTCAGCACGCTTTTGGAACCTCGCCTGAGCAGGTACTAAAAATAGTACCTGGTACCAGGTTACTACGCTAGTGGAAACTACTTAAACCATGGCGTCATAGCAGTTTACCTCCTGTCTGTACTGGATCCCACATGTTCCTTTCTGTCCGTGTCGGCTGGCAAATTTATCACCGATCTGAGGAATTCGAACAGAACGAACCTGCAAGAGACGAGGTCATGATAAAACACACAAACACACACTCAATCAGGTCCGAGGACACATAAGGAACAGGAGTGTCTCAGGTGTGCTGTATCCGCTCACCCTGATCTTGCAGAACTTGTAGCCCTCGTAGTTCAGGGTCACCATCACCTGATCTACGATCCCAGTCTCGCTGGTTCTCAGGAAGGTGCTGCAGTCCCTCTTGGTGTAGCGCCGGTTGGTGCTGTCCAGATCGTCGTCGTTCTCCGGCAGTGTCACCGTCTTGCCAATGATCACGTCCTCGCCAGATACACGAACTCCAGGTGCAATCAGCCCGTCATCATCTAGCTTGTCATATATGGCGTGTCTCATTCCTAAAGATGATTTTAATAGGTTCTTACTATATGTAACATTAGCTCCTCCCACCATCCACATCAAACAGACAGGTGTATTCTCACCCTGACAGGTTTCACGTGTTGGCTTCTCAAAGATCTCCACCTGATCAAAGCCTTTCTTTGACTCCTGCTCTTTGTAGGACCGATAGAAAACTGACCTGTGAGGTGACAGCAGCTGTAGTGAGTACTGTCTCTTCACAAATGGCAGCTTGAGTTCCGACTCAAGGGTTAGGACTCACCTGAAGAAGCCTCGATCGACAGCCGACCTGTTCATGATCACAGAGTCCTCTTGGTTGTATCCTGTGTATGACGCGATTGCAACGATCGAGTTGATGCCTGAAAAGCAGCATTAATGTCAGTGTCGTAACCTCTGCCCTCAATGCCAGACACATAACATCTGTGGTATGACGCTGGTTACCTGCAGGAAGCTCTCTGAAACGCAAGTACTCCATGGATCGTGTGGTGACCAGCGGTTTCTGAGGGTAGTACAACACGTGAGCGAGCGTGTCCATTCGAACGTGGAAGTTGGTGATGTAAACACCCATGGCCTGTTTACCCATGGCAGACTGGTATGTGTTCCTAGGAGACTGAAGACACGAGAGACGATCATCAGGATCATCAACACAACCACCACTCTCCCTGCTTTCAGCCCCGCCCACTCACTGTACCTGGTTGTGGTCAGGGAAGGGAATGATGGACGCGCACACCCCGAGGATCATGGACGGGTGAATCTCACAGTGAGTGTAGGTGGAACAGTAAGCCACGCCCTTCTCCTGGAGGTCATCCGGGGTCATGGCGAGCATCACTGTCTCCTCCTCTAGAGTATCGATGTACTCGACCACGCCGCTCGCCACCAGGTCCTGCCAGCTGATGTTGCACCAGGTGAGACCAGAGAGGGTCAACAAGCAAACTCAACTGTTCTACCAGACCAACTGGTTACCTGTGATATCTGACCTCTCACCTGTGATATCTGACCCCTCATCTGTGATATCTGACCCCTCACCTGTAGTTGTTGTACTCGCGCTCCTTCAGCTGGTCGATGTGACGTCTCTTCAGCAGTAGCTTCTGTTTCTCGACGATCAGCAGGGGGCGACAGATTCGTCCAGCGTCTGTGTAAATTCTGATCTCACGCTCTCTTATGTCTCTGATCATAGACACCTAAAGGGTTAAGTTCAAATTAATGAACACTGATGTCGTGGTCATGGTAACTTCACTTCGAAATATTGCATAACTACTACATGACTGCTACATGACTACTATATCCACACTGTCATGACCTCCTGATGGCAAAGGCAAAAAAGTCAAGTGGTAGAACCAAAAACATTTCACCGGCCCTGAGCCGGAGGATCCAAATAGCTGTCCGTCAAGACACGGGACCATCCTCGGCCCAAATGAAGCTCGTCACTGGTGCCAACTGCAGTCCCATAACCATTAGACGGCATCTGGGATAGAAGGATTTAAGAACAAAAACATCTTCGTGGAGTTTGGAGTTTGCACAAGAAACCAAACATGGGACATTGAAAGGTGGAAGGAAGTTTATTCTCTGATGAGAAAAAAATGACCTTGACGGTCCCGATGGTTTCCAACGTTCCTGGCAGGACAAGGAGATCCCACCTGAGTTGTTTTCTACACGGCACCGTGGAGGGGGCGCCATCATGGTCCTTCAATGGAACAATGGAGCTTCAGGTTGTGCAGAGCTGGCTGTGTGGAGATGTTGCAGGGGGCATCCCTCATGACTGAAGGCCATCGTCTATGTGCTAATGACTGGGTTTTTCAACAGGACAACGCTGCAATTCACAGTGCCTGCCTGACAAAGGACTTCTTCCAGAGAAATAACATCACTCTCACATGTTTTTGGGATCATCGAAGAAGTCTTACTGCATCCAACCTCAGCAGCAATGGCACGCTGCGAGAGGCCTCGCTGCGTTCAAAGAGAGAAAGTTTTTTTGCCTTTGCCATCAGGAGGTCATGACAGTGTGGATACCTGACAGAAAATGGCACTGAAGATTTAGGCTTTTAAAGGCTGTGGTCTTAAAACAGCCTATTTCACTTTAATGGTTGTTGGCAATAAATTGCTAACTCACTCCCATTTCTTCTTTTTGCATTTTGAAGCACGACTTAGAACCTTCTTGAGATCCAACTGTGCAAAATGTCAATTCTTGCCATTTTACAGCAGTGTATAGAAATAGACAGGTATGTAAAGGTATGTTAAGATGAGAGCAGCTGCTCACCTCGGAGACAATGATGTCCATCTGTCGTCGTAGTTTCCTCAGCGTGTTCATCAGCTGCTCTGGATCTTTGTGGATTCCGACCCAGCATCCGTTCACAAATATCTTTGTAGCACTAAAACAATCACAAAACATTTGTAAGTGAAAACGTACCTTTTAATTACTCATTGAACTAAAACTCCAGAAGCTAAGAGAAAGTGATGCTGCCCCTTGTGGGTGGCTTTTAGAACTACAGACACAGTGGTTTATATCTAATCAGACAGATTATCAATAAATGGAGTGACAGACTCTGCGATGGCAGCAGGTGAGATTTCCTCCAGGTTCTCCATACTCCACTCCTCCAGGAACTCCAGGATGGGGGACGGCTGAGATCCCACAGAAATGTAGGCCATGAGTGCCAAGTTCTTCACCAGACCCACAGCGTGACCCTGAAACAGTTATTGATTCTCCTTAACTCATTGTGTCAGCGTGTCGGTGTGATGTCAGTGTGTCGCGATCGTCGCCATGGTTACCTCGGGCGTCTCAGCTGGACACACCATCCCCCACAGCGTGTTGTGCAGCTGTCGTGGTTTGGCCAGTTTTCCGTCTCTGCCAATAGGAGAGTTGACTCGACGCAGGTGAGACAGAGTGGACGCAAACGTCAGACGGTTCAATACCTGAACACACAAACACACATGGGTGACTGAGTGACTGAGTGACTGAGTGAGTACACCTGTGGGCAGGTGTTCTGACCTGTGAAACCCCAGCTCGGGCCTGATGAGCTTTCTTGACGTCGCCCCAGTTTCCGGTGGCGAGCGAGTATTTGAGGCCGTCGGAGATGATTCTGGTTTTGATGGCCAGTTCAAGGTTGAAGTCTTTCCCTCGGTCGATGAACTTCTGAGCATAGATTCTGATTTCCTTGAGCAGGTTCTTAAACATGCTGCCATACGTAAATCAAAAATAACAAATAATCAATAATAATAGTAGTAATGGAAATGCTGTACACATAGAACATGAGGAATTATTTCATTCTGTGTGTTTACAAGTCATGAAAGAAAGAAGCCCCACCCCCTGAACAGGAAAGCCAACAACGGTCCAGCCAGGTCCAGCCTCTTGTTGCCATAGTGATCTCTGTCGTCCAGCTCCCGTCTGCCAAGGGCAGCAAGCAGCAGCCTGTGGACCATGTACCTGTGATGCAGTGACATGGAGTTACACACGTGAGCTCAATTCACCTGTGCAGGTGAGTCACATGACGCAGGACTCACCCTAAGAAATACGCCTTCTTGGTCTCGCAGAAGTCGCTGACGCCGACATGCGGCAGCATTTCTTTCTGCAGAACTTCTTTTGCATATTTGATTCTTCTTTCCTTGGTCACTCCAGGTTTCGCTCCTCTGGAGCCGATAAAGTTCAACGCCACGTTCTGCTCCTGGATCACGAACGCTTCGTCGAGAGACGGCTTCACCTGGAAACACAGTGACATCATAGGTGACGCCACATTAGGCGGCACGATCTGGATCAATAAGTTAGAATTTGACTGACCATCTCCATCATCTCAGGGTCATCGAAGTCGTAGATGATGTGTTCCAGGATGTCTCTGTCCGACACGAAGCCGAGAGCTCGAAACACGATGATGATGGGAACTTCTTGTCTGATGTACGGCAGCGTCGACACGATCCTTTGACCAATCGCACTCTTCTTCACACCCTGAAACAGACAAGTTCACCAATAAGAAGACGGGCTCCGACATCATCAGCATGCAGGTGATGTCCACACTCACCTGTCCTCCTCTGGCCATCATGCTGACCCAGATGGTGCTGGTCGGACGGGACGAGTTCTCCAGACAGGACCGACACTCGGCCGTGTACGCATACTTCGAGTCCTTCTTGGCGAAGACATAAACTGTGTTGGTTGCCATCTTCTCCTGAGCGATCAGAACCTGAACACATCACAAACGTGAGCCAAATGTCTCGCCTCTACTTCCTGTCTGTCTGACTGGTAAACAGTGCATGGAATGTTTGCACGTAGCTTAGCCTACATTTTAAACAGACACTACCAGCTTAGCTTTGCCTCAAGTTTCTCAATGATGTCACCAGGTCACGGGTTAACCTCTGACCACTGACCCCAGTCATAGCTTACCTTCTCAGAGCCATTGATAATGAAATAACCTCCGGGGTCGAGTGGACACTCGTTAAGCTCGCACAGGTCTCTGTCTGTTAGGCCGCTCAGCAAGCAATAGGTGGAGCGAAGCATGATGGGAATTTTCCCAATGAAGGTTTTCTGGTGTTGTGTTTGCAACTGGTCTTCACCCTCCTTTATTATTGTTTTAGTGATGTCAACGTAGAGAGGAGCAGAGTACCTGCATGACACCACAGAACATCAGAGATCACCACATAACATCACAGAACATCAGAGATCACCACATAACATCACAGTACATCACATCAGAGAACACCACAGAAAATCACAGAACATCAGAGAACATCACATCAGAGAACACCACAGAACATCGACAACAGAGAAATGAAATGGTTAGGAACGAGCAGGTGGGTCAAACATACGTCAGGTTCCGTAATCGGGCCTCGTTGGGCATCATAGGAGATGGCGCTCCATCTTTCTCCCAGTGCGTCGGCTTTGAAAGGTAGATCTGCTCAAACTTCAGAAGGTAACGAGGCTGAAACACCAAAAACATGTCAGTGATGTCGATGATGTCATCGCCGTGATGTCATAGCAGTATTTATAAACCACATGTTGCAGCTCACCGGCTCTTCCACCTCCCCTGACGTGTGTTGAGCTTCAGCCTGGAGGTCGATGGGCGGAGCATCTTCCACTATTCTTTGAACCGACATCTGGATGAACTCATCAAAGGAGTCCAGCTGCTGCCGCACCAGACCTTTCTCATCAAAATAAGAGCTGGAAGAAACAAAGGATTGACAAGAGAAATAAAAGTATTTGTTTTCTCTCCCTGTCCTGACTCTGCAGGTACCTGTGACTCAAGATGTCACGTAACTGAGAAGATATACAAAAATAAACCTTGCATGAAACTTCTCACCCACAACGCAAACTCTAGCCTGGCTCTTTCAGCTGCTGTCACAATAATATTTTCTCTACAGTGACAAACTTAATACTGTAAAAGAAACTTTTGTCACTGTTAAAAACAAACAAACACAGGTTTTACTTTGTTTAGCAATACTTAGCTTGTGAACACTAGCTAAGCAACAAAAGGTACTAAAGAAATTGGATTTTCGAAATAAGAGCAGAAAGTAAAGTGACTTATGAGTGTTTCTGTCCTTATTTTATTGATCTTTTGTTGAATCAGTGTTACAAAAACAGCAGGTATTCTAATAAAAATCACATTATCCATGAACATTTACCTGATGACGATCCAACAAGCTTCCTGCCACAGATCCGGAGTGATTTCATCATCATCTTCATCATATTGATTATCTGGCAATCACAAAGAGCTGATCACTGATCGATATTAGCTTTGAGATATGATGTTACAGATACATATCGATTACACGTGGAGATATTATGGATATCATCCACCGTGAAACATCACCTTCCACTGCCAGTTAACTATTAAACTAACTAACCAACATCACAGCAGTTACTGGTTCATTAGCCTGTTAGCTCAAACAAAGCTAACGTCGTTAGCATGTTTTCATTCAGAGTGGATGCTAACATTAACAGTTAATTGCTAACGTTTCAATTAGAGATTAAATGGACCTTCGTCCTGATCATACATGGTCAATTAAACTCACCTTCATCCTGATCATACATGATCGATGAAATCAATAAAAACACTTGGACAAAAACTCCGACGAAACCAAATACAGCGGCGCGCGCTACAGGAAGTAGAAGCATACGTTACATCCGGTCTTCTTCTTCTTTTCTGAGGTTTTATGGCGCGTGGGAAACATCGATTTGGTGCATTACCGCCACCATCTGGTATGGAGTGTGGATCGAAATGTTGATCTAACTATTATAAAAATAATAAAATAAATCATCATTATATATATACATATATATATATACATATACAATGTTCTACTCAATGTTCAAGTCCCATTTTCTTATAACAAATGAGTCCGTAACTTTATTTTGAAGCGTTTAAAACGTCATAGACTGACATGTGTTCATGTCAGCAGCTGTGTGTCTATTTACATCGCTGTTACATAAAGAAAAGATTAATCTGTGGAAAATCAATTTCAGAGTGATTTGCTCAAAATATGTGAGTCTCACTCACTCACACACAAACAGGTTTGTAGTGTGTGTGAGTGAGTGTGTGTGTGTGTGTGTGTGTTTGCACACAGGATCAGTTTGGTCTTCGATGTCCTCTCTGATATTATCCTCATATGTTCAGATGTACGTGGTGTATCAGTTTATAATGCAGCGTCTCCACCTGACGGCAGCTCGAGAGTTTGTGCTGCGCTCCACAAACATTTTTATACATGCGTGTGTGCGTGAAACCAAGCGTATGCCGTCTTTTTGTGCGTATGCACGGTTTACACATTTGTCTTTTCCTGTCAAAGTGAACATAATGCATAGATTGACATTAATTCTAATAACTGACAAACAAGATTACAAATCGTCATCTTTTTAACACACTTCCATTCAAACAACCAGCAGAGTCGCCCCCTGGTGGCTAGTCAATAGATTCTTCTTTCCTGGTCCATTTTTATATATGATTTAAAAAAGCATAAACTTCTTAAGATTCAGACAAATGTTAAAATTGTCAGTCAAACATGGTTTAAAGGGTGTGACCAATTCTTTTAGCCACACCCATGTGTAGGTCAGCGACGTCCTCGCTCCTCAGACCAACCTTCACCAACAGTGATGTCATCATCTGATTCAGCTAATGTGACTCAGATTGAATGCTGGGAGACTTCGTGGTCAGAGGCGGAGCTTATCTGACGCTCCACTGCCCGCTGGGCCTTACAGGCGGCCATCTTGTTCTGGATGTTCTCTTTCCTTTCAAAGTAGTGAACAAGCGGCTGCTCGGTCAGCAGCGATGCCAACACCTGCTCAAAGGTGATCGACCAATCCACGTCCAGGACACTGCCCCGCCTCTGCTCACTGCCCCGCCTCTGCTCGCCACTGCACCCCAGCACTGTGTCATCACCAATGTCATCACACGGCAGCGAGCCCGAACTCACCACGGAGTACGACGATGCCGACGTGTCGTCTTGGACGTCCTCGTCAGGCATGGGAGGAGCTGTGGGCTCAAGCTGGGCGTCGGCCAGTGCCTGAAATACCTGAGACTCAGCTGATGCCCCCTCCACAAAGTCATGGGGCGTGGCCTGAACAGGAGGTGGGGCCTGAGCAGCAGCAGGTTTGTTTGTGCCGTTATTGAACTTCTTGCCGACCTCGCCGATGCGCAGCAGGAGACTGGCCACCGTGGCGATGGCGTGATAGAGCTGCTGCTCCGCCTCCTCCTCACTGAACAGGTTATACAGAGTTTTACAAAACTCTATGAACTGTTCCTTTAACATAGAGAGAGAGACAGAGAGAGGTCAGATGTCTGTGTGACTAGCCACGCCCCTACAGTGAATCATGGAGGAGGAGTTTCCGACTCATTCTGAAGGAGCGTGATCAGCTGTTAGACAAGTAAGTAGTCTACTGAGATCAGTGTATATATTATATAATAATAACATAAACGTACAGTGTGTAATATACCGTAAATGTAAACATGCACAAGTGTAATATACCGCAAACGTGCACAAGTGTAACATACCATAAACCCATAAACGTACACAAGTGTAATATACCGTAAACGTGCACGAGTGTTATATACCGTAAACGTGCACAAGTGTTAAATACCGTAAACGTGCACAAGTGTTATACCAGGTAACGCGTGCAAAAGTTATATATTAGTATGCAGTGTTATATACCGTGAACACAAGCGTGCAGCAATACTGCGAACAGCGCGCGTTATATACCATAAACGCGTGCACAAGTGTTATATATCGCGTGCGTACAAGTGTAACGCACAGTTATATTAAAGCGCACAAGCAAATATATCATAAACGTAAAAGGGTGTAATATCACAACGGTACGCGTTAAATACCGTAAATATTGAAGAGATTACCGTAAAGCGTGCACAAGTGTAACATATACGTGCGCGTACACGTAACATACTGTAAACGTGCACAAGTGTTATATACCGTAAATGTGCACAAGTGTTATATACCTTAAACGTGCGTGAGTGTAATATACCGTAAACGTGCACGAGTGTTCTATACCGTAAACGTGCACGAGTGTAATATACCGTAAACGTGCACGAGTGTTCTATACCGTAAACGTGCACAAGGGTAATATACCACACAGTTGGACTGTGTGTGTGTGTGCGTGTGCCTGTGTGGGGCAGGGAGGGGGCGGGGCATCTCCATGGTGATGTCTCACCTGGTTGATCCTGGGCAGGTCTTTGATGGTCTCAGTCTTGGTCTCCTTCTCTTTGGTCCACATCCTCAGATAAAACTTGTAGTCCTTCACCTCTGCAGCAGCCAGAGGTCAGAGGTCACTTCATCTGCACGTCTCTTCATATGTAAACATTCATGTTCACCAGCAGGAGGTGCCACTCACTGACTCATTCAGTCACTCACTGACTCATTCTTTCACTCACTCATTCATTCACTCACTCATTCATTCACTCACTCACTCACTCACCTCTCTTCTTCTCTCCTTCTCCTGCTTCCTTTTTCCCGTCGTCACCTGTTCAAACAACAATCATTACACTTCCTGCTTGTGCTATGACATCACTTAGTGTGGGCAGGGCCTGAGCACATTCACATGTTCCAATCACAGCAACACCCACCTGTCACTTCCTGCTGCCGTACAGAGTCCAGGTGAGACACGAGGGAGGAGTCTGGATTAAAAGGGAGGAGAAAAAGGAGAAGGAGACAGAAGAGGAGGAGGAGCAACAGGAGGAAGATGAGGAGAAAACAGCAAGAGCAACAGGAGGAGGAAGAGAGAAGAGAGATTTGAAGTAGAATTAGAAATTTAAATTAAATGATATAAAAAGATATTGATCATTCATTTTTATGAAGTAAACACACACACGTAGAGAGACACACACACAAACAACACAGAGTTCATTAATAAGTTAGCACAGATCATCTGTTAGTTAGTGTAAATCAACTGTTAGTTAGTATAGATCATCTGTTAGTGTAGTTCATCTGTTAGTATAGATAATCTATTAGTTAGTGTAGTTCATCTGTTAGGTAGTATAGTTCATCTGTTAGGTAGTGTAGTTCATCTAGTTAATGTAGATAATCGCTTAGTACAGACCATCTATTAGTTAGTGTAGTTCATCTGTTAGGTAGTGTAGTTCATCTAGTTAATGTAGATAATCTCTTAGTACAGACCATCTATTAGTTAGTGTAGATCATCTGTTAGTTAGTATAGCTCATCTATTAGTTAGTGTAGTTCATCTGTTAGGTAGTATAGTTCATCTGTTAGGTAGTGTAGTTCATCTAGTTAATGTAGATAATCTCTTAGTACAGACCATCTATTAGTTAGTGTAGTTCATCTGTTAGTGTAGATCATCTGTTAGTTAGTATAGCTCATCTGTTGTAGTTAATGGAAACAAACAAAGTAATGGACATGATACACTCAGGTCAAATAACCGTTACTATCATATATACAACCCCTGACCTACGACCTCATCACACCACATTAACTACAACAGCATCTGTATTGATATGTATTTAGAACAGATCAGTATTTATTGATCGGTTATTACCTTGTGTTTCTTCCTCAGTAAAGAAGGTCGTGGCCTCCAGAGCAGACTCCGCCTCCTCAGCACACAGAGCTGAAACATCAGGGGTGGGGGTTCATAGGTCAGATCCTAAAACACACACAAGCTGCGTCTCCAGCCAGGTACTGGATCCTCTAAAGTGGACAGTTTCTAACACACACACACACACACACACACACACACAGAGAGACAGTGGACATGTCCTCTGTCCACTAACCCAGCTCACTCTCTTCTTCTATTAAATCTGTCATCAAGAAGCTAAATGCTGTCGTTGACTGTTGCTGTTTAAGTTGTGTGAGTAAATAAATCTGCTCTATATACACAGATGTGATGTCAAATCAAGTTTATGTTTAAACACAGTTGTAGAAGAATTGAGTGATTTTTGTATCAGTCTATTTTAGTCTCACACAGAGACAAACTATTGTCCTTCAATGTTTTTAACCTGGAAATAAAACTTTATTTCAGAAGTATTAGAAGAGTTTGACCAGGTCAAAGGTCAAATAAAGCTGCTGGAGCTTCTTCTGTTTAATCATTCAATAAAATTAAGAATCAGCAGAAAATATTTCACAATGATCAATAATCTTTTTTTGTGTTTGTTTATAATGAATTATTATAATGACTCCACTGCATCTGTTCCGTTGTTTAAATAAAGTTTTACAAAGACTTCTGGGATGTCCTCACTGTGAAGGACACACAAATGTCAATTATTTGTCTGTCAGTTAGGACACGCCCACAACACTGTGACGGACATTTGAATAAAGACATGATTTAAATCACAACTGTATGTGATAAAGTCAGTGATCATGTATTTGTGATTTCTCTGAACACCCTATAGCACCTCCTACTGGCCACAAATGCAACTCTATGAGAATATTAATCTGTCATTTCACAAATCACGTTCTTTTACAGTCGCAGTAAAAGCTCATGTTGTGAACACAGATCCACATAGAATAGAACAGAACAGAATAGAAATACTTTATTTATCCCCAAGGGGAAAGTGTTTCAACATCAAACCTTGTCCAGGATTTTACACTACAAAGTACACTGTAGAACTTTCTAGCAGGCAAAGCTACTTATCTTTCATTCTATTTATCTGTTTATTGTTGTAATTGGTATCAAAGCGCCGTTGCCTTTAAAGTGCCTTTAAGGTGCATTGTCAAAGCCTTCATATGTGGCTTTGTAAATCTAGCCATCATCAGAACCTGTACGACGAACTGCTGTCTAACTAACTAACTTCTAACTAACTAACAGACTGCTGTCCAACTACTGTTTAACTGTGTATGTGGTATAAACCTTCAGAAAGACAGTGGAGTTGTACCCGCCGTACTTGTTCTGGTTACCCTTTCCAGGAGGGTGTATTGAGCTGAAAGGATCAGCCAGTAAAAATCTGGACATACATTTTTAATGTATTATTAACTTATTAATCATTATTATTATTATTATTGTTAATAATAATAATCACATATTGTTATTATTATAAATATTATTATTACTAACATACTATTATTATTATCATTATTATTAAGTTATTATTATTATTAACTTTTTTGTTTGATTTGTAGAATAACTTTGCTTTTGTTTTATATGAAATCCTGATGTATCCAATAGTAGAGGACAGTGTAGAACAGTAGAGAACAATGTAGCACAGTATAGAACAGTGTAGCACAGAAAAGAACTATAGAACAGTGTAGAACAGTAGAGAACAGTGTAGCACAGTATAGAACAGTAGAGAACAATGTAGAACAGTATAGAACAGTAGAGAACAATGTAGCACAGTATAGAACAGTGTAGCACAGAAAAGAACTATAGAACAGTGTAGAACAGTAGAGAACAGTGTAGCACAGTAAAGACAGTAGAGAACAGTGTAGAACAGTAAAGACAGTAGAGAACAGTGTAGAACAGTAAAGAACAGTGCAGAACAGTGCAGAACAGGCGTTCATGCAACACACTAAGTCAAGACTCGCTTTTTCAGAAATCCTGGATTTTTTAATTCTACTTTGGTGCAACAGGCCCAAATCCACACAACTGTTACCTGGTGGTAGGTGGAGCTTGTACAACAGTTTGAGTTTCTCTGTCATGTCTCCATGATACATCACACCTGCAACACACAAACAAACAATCTCAGAACAAATAAACACATAAAACACTCAAAACAGTCAATTCTGGTCTGGTTCTGAAATGATCAGATCCTCAGGAGTGCCAGAAGCAGAACCAGGACTCACTGAGTCCAGTAATGAACTCTTTGAAGTTGACCAGTCCATCCCGGTTCTGGTCCAGGAGTCTGAAGAGGCGTGCCGACAATGAGGGGGTGTGGCCTCCACACACCCAGGGGGTGAGCGCCGTGAAGAGCTGGCAGAACTGAGCCGGGTCGATGCGGTACTGCTCAAGGTACGGAAGACTCGGGTCGTGGCGCTCTGCCGCAGAACTTCTGGAGCCCCAATAACAGCTCGTCATGTGTTTGGACTGAGGACGCCAGAATACAGGGGGCGGAGTCAGACTGTGAAGTTTCCTTTAATTCATTATAATAATAATGATGTATACACACACACACACACACACACACACATATACACACGTATGTATACGCACGCACACAAACACACATGTTTACAAGTGTAAAGTAAAGTAAAGTAAGTAGAGTTAGTGAGCGAGGATTGAGTTAGTTAGGAGAGTTAGGGAGGAGAGTTAGGGAGGAGAGAGTTAGTGAGGAGTGAGCGAGTTAGTGAGGAGTGAGCGAGTTAGTGAGGAGCGAGTTAGCGAGGAGAGAGTTAGCGAGGAGAGAGTTAGCGAGGAGAGAGTTAGCGAGGAGAGAGTTAGTGACAAACAAAAACAATGACATCATCATCACCTTAAAAAGACAGTAGAGTTCCTCCAGCTCATCGATGCTGAACGCAGACTCTGTCATCATCGCCCTGACCTGCACACACATATACATACACATGAATACTCACCTGCACTAGTATGTTAGCTTCCTGTACCTCAGTCACTCACCACGCTCCTCTTGGCTGTGTCCTCCAGCGACTGAATGACCTTTAACCTTTGTTTGAACCTCATCTGCTCAATGACATCAGAGCGCAGGCTGCCGAACTTCTGAAGAGAGAAGAAGAAGAAAGTTAGGCTGACAGACTGTAGGGGGCGCCAGGGTCATAATTTTGCTCTGACCTCATAAGAGGACTTGATCAGGTCCAAGATGTCGATCTCAGGTGGAGGCTCGTCTCCACTCGTCAGCAAAGCATGAAGGTGAGGGATGTTCAGAGACACTGTGTGTCTGTTCACAACGTGGTCCAGGTACCTACACACACACACACACACACACACACACAGACCTGTCCACTCAGACCTGTCTTCTAAGACTCAGACCTGTCCACTGAGACTCAGACGCGTACCTGCCCAGGATGGTCATGGCTTCTCCCTCGTCACTGCAGGACAACAGAGCGTCCATGTTGTCATGGAGAACAGCCAGTGCCACCTGCAGGTAGAGTCAGGAATCCAAGATCAGAGGTCACAGAGGGCACAAATACACTCCAGGACTCACTGGACAGTAACAACCAGTCAGTAACGGGTCAGAAACTGTTCAGAAACGGGTTCAGACCTGAAAGATGACTTTGATGCCCTCGTAGAAGAAGCAGTCTACCAGCAGGGCGGCGCTGTGGAATGGCATCACTGACAGGAATAGAGTGAGGAACCAGGAGAGACTGATGGTGGAGATCACACCAAGATCCTGCATGTGTTCATGAAGAGCAGGCAAGAAGAGCCGAGTCAGGTCCTCAAAGACACCCTGGTCCACTAGAGCTCCTGCAGAGGACCAACAAGAGGACACATCAGAAGACAGAGGACACTGAGCCTGCTGTAGTCAGGTGGACACTGACCTACGACTCTGGTGTTGTAGTAGTCGGGCAACATTCGTTCACACAGCGCCACCAACAGCCAGAAGGCGTGTTCTTCAGGACAGTAGAGCAGCAGGACGGATGTGACGATGTTCATGGCCTGAAGAGACAGAGGGTGTCAGGAGACAGTGGACGGGGCCTATAGAAGCAGCCACACACACATATAATAACCTGGCAGTATCCGATGCCTGGGTTGCGGTGAGCGTACGCAGTGAGGACACGGCGCAGAGCAGCGATGCCCGTCTCGTTCTGGAAAGCCCGGTGTTCAGGCATTGAACGATGGAGGTCCCGTTCTATTTCCTCTGTCGCCAACGAACACTGACCCATGGCCCGTTCAACCAGGTCGCCATAGTAACCAGGGTGAGAGTCCATCTCATTCTGTGCTCCTGAGAGAGAGAACATTCAAGAGAGAGACAGACAGACAGACGCACAGACAACTCAAGAGAACTGTTGTTTTATAGAGAGGGAGTGAGAGAGAGAGAGAGAGAGAGAGAGAGAGAGAGCTTGCTCTGACCTGAGAAGAGCAGCCACAGTTCCCCCCTCAGACTCTCTGGAATCCCGTTGAGGACCAGTTCTCTGGTTCTCGACGTTCGGTACATACACACACCCCGACCAAACTCTGAGAAATGGATGTTCCACACCTCTTCCTTCATCTTCTCCTTCATCTGTGGGAGGAGGAGGAGTTAAAGAATGAGGGGGAGGAGTCTCACAAAACCAGCATTTGATGGGTTGGTGACTTGAACTCACAGCTCTGGGACCCAGGTCCTCTGTGGTGGCTGTGGTGGTGACGTGGTACAGCTGCAACAGGCTCTGGCTGGCTGTGGGCAGACCACTGTGGTATTGACGCCCCCTGTGGACAGACTCAGGTCCTGCAGGAGAGGACATCTGAGGACACAACAACAAGTCAGCTGGTTGCAGTGGCACCACTCAGGCACACAGTGGTAGTATAAGTGGCATACAGTGGGCGGCAGCGGGCTGTCGGGCGTGCGTTGCAGGAAGTCGGAGATTCTTTGGACCAGGAAGTCTCTGTCTTTGAGGTTTGAAAACAGGAAGTTCATCTTGTTCTTGGTGCTGATGGAGACGGGACACGGAAGAACGCTGCTGCTGTCGGCCTTCTCTACGACTGACACCTGAGGAGGAGCAGAGCATTATGGGTACTGTTTGTGTGTGTGTGTGTGTGTGTGTGTGTGCGTGTACCTCTCGTAGTGGGATGATCAGCTGACACACTTCTTCTTCTCTGCTGTTAAAACAGATGTAGTTGTTGGAGATGAAAAGCTGACCGATCACGTGCGTCTTGGCAAACGGCGCCCACAGCGTGCAGTCCGTGTGACCGTCCAGGCGCTCGTCTTGTGTCAGGCGGAACATGGTGCGGTAGCGCTCGTTCTTTGCCCGGGCATCCAGGTCCCTGCAGCAACGACAGACAGGAAACAGCTGGTCAGGTGTGAGGTCACAGGTTAGCGATAGTGAGAGGCGTGGTCACTGAGCAGAGCGACACCTCTTGAGAACAGAGACGTTCTTGAGTGTCTTGCAGGGTTTGGGCAGCGAGTGGTCGGCGGCGAAGGCCTCGTTGTCGAGCAGCTGACGCATGGCGATGTTAGCGAGCTGCTCCATCAGAGCCAATGTTTCGTTGATGTTGAGGAACATGGAGAAGAAGCGTTCTGTGTGGCGTGTGCTGACGCGGACACTCTCCGGAAACACCAGGGTGGCGTTCTTCTCCAGCTGGGTCACCTCAGTCCACGGCACCACCAAGGTCACTGGGGGCTTATGTTATGTTTATATGGTGCGTTTCATTCGCTCACTGTCAGCATATATTCATTCATATTCAGATGATGAGCTAACAAACTTCTCATTTTCAATTCATTACATTACATTACATGTCATTTAGCAGACGCTTTTATCCAAAGCGACTTACAATGGAATCAAGTACAATTAGCCAGGGGTGGAATCGAACTTGCGACCATGATGTCTTTGGTACACAAGGTAGGGTCTTAACCACTGAGCCACTCCACCCCTTTCAGCTCCTCAGGAAGGTGTGGTGAACCATAACCTTAACCAGTTAGTACCTAACCCTTACATAAACACTAACCAGTTAATGATTAACCAGTTAATACCTAACCCTTACATAAACACTAACCAGTAAATGACTAACCAGTTAATACCTAACCCTTACATAAACACTAACCAGTTAATGGCTAACCTTTACCTAAACTAATAACCAACTATTAGGTGATTTAATAATTAATCTAACACTAACCCTAACCAGTTAATGACTACCCTGTGTCAGTGACCATTTGATGTCACATTAATCTTCATACAAACAGAACTGTTTGGTTTGTGTTCAGGAGGCGGAGCTTGGTTTGTTATCATCATCGTTATTGGCACAATTGAAGACAGTTGATGGCTCATACCCTCTTTGCCCAGCAGGAGGGAGTAGAAGCACAGGTGGTTGATGGACAGGTAGAGCCAGCCTTGGCGAGGAACTCGTCCTTTCCAGAAGCTGCACGAGTAATAATTGACCAGCTTCTCTTCTTCAGGCATCCCGAACAACTGCCGCATCTTTAGCTCCGCCTCCCGGAACTTCCCACTGTCCTCCTCTGGCTCCTCTCTCTGCTTCAGACGTTTCTCCTCCGCTATGATGCCCTGAAAATTGTGACATCACTTATTAGGGACATACCGATCCGATATTGATATCGGATATTGGTCCGATATCAGCCAAAAAAGGATTATGTCGGACTGCCTCTAAAATCTCCGATACAAACGCTCCTATACAACCCTCCAGCACTTCTATCCAGCAGCGCCCCTTGTGATCACGTGGGCTCTGCATGTTGGATGCATGTAGATCACATGATCACAACAACAGTGTGTGAGTGTGTGTGTGCTACTGCTATTTCAGAGGTAAAACATTTTTCTTTAACCTCTGAAATCAGAGGCTACGAAGCCGCGCAGCGAGCGCGAGTTAGCCATTAACACCATGCTACCTCATCCTGAGGCGAGCTGCTAAAACAACATTATTTCATAAACCAGTGCCACCTGTCGACTTTCAACAGCCTCCGTTTGTTAATTATACCCCAAAAACCAGCCATGCTAAGAGCTTAGTGTGTTTTAAATGTGTCCTGAAGCTCCACACACGGAGCTACAGTAAGTACGTCTGCGGGGCCGGTCCCCGGGTTCCGGGTTTACCTGTGGGACGAGTCACTCACCCTCTGTGGGTTGGGCTAATTCAAAATAGTGAAAACAATGGGGGTGTTCTCTGAAGACACGCTGTTACCTGTGAAACACAGCTGCTCTAAAAACACCCCCATGAGCACTTGGTACTTTCCTCCTGATGAAATAAACCATAGACTGTATGAAACAAACATGGAAAAAATGTGATATTTTAATGTTGAAGGTTAAAATTTATGTAACCACTGGTTAATAATAAATGGGTCAGTTTTTCTCATACTATTGTTCTCTGTTTAAGTAATATCCCTTGATCAAGCCTATTCTAACATTCCACACTACAAAATATGTAATTAAAGTATGTATGATTCGTGCTGATATCGTATCGGATCAATATCGGTATCGGCCAATACTCAAGGCTGCAATATCGGTATCGTATCAGAAGGAACAAGAAGAGACATACACAGATCTTCCCTTTGACAAAGGTGGTGACGTCTTCATCGTTGTCAAAGATGGCGACCGTCTGCAGCAGGTTGGTCTCCAGCCAATCCCAGTGCTCTGTGATCTCCTTCCTGGAAGAGCCTGAAAGACCAGAGTGGAGGTCAACAACACAGTCCAGACCGATCTGGACCGAACCAGATCTGTCCAGACTGGTCCAAACCAGACCATCCCACACCAGATCAGATCACTGTGGCCCAGACCAAATAAGTCCACTCACCACAGGCTACGTTCCAGTAGATCTGAGAGTCCGAAGTCTGCAGAAGGATCCTGTATGGAGCCACTCTGGCACTGGAGTCCAGGACCACATCTAGAGTCCCAACCAGGAGACCTTCACACTCACACACACACACACACACACACAGGACACAGAGAGGGATACAAGTAAACCAGGTGAACCAGGGGACCTTCACACAAGCAAAGCAATTTTCCAAGGAATCTGATTGGTCAGTATATATATATATATATTATATATTATATATTATATATATTATTTTCGTTTTAAGCTTGTGCTACTGAACAGTTCCAGCCCCTCTGGACCAGAACCCCCAGGTCATTTGTTACCTGACAACCAAACCTGTCCAGGTGAGCTGAGACAGGGGTTGGAGCTCTATTTCCATGACAACTGCCCAGACTCACTGAAGAATGACCAGAGACACTGAGACCCAGAGGACATGGATGGTCCCGAATCCAGGACAAAGTCCTGAAGAGGACAAGAACAAATGGACCAAAAGTCAGATACTCACCGGACAGACCCCCTCCTCGGCCGTGACCCCTCCTCCTCTGCAAGACGAAGAATGGGTTCGCCCGCTCCGAGACCCACAGCGCCCCCGCCAGGAGCACCTCCTCCGGCTGGATCCACATCTCAGCCCCGCTCGATAATAGTTACTGCCCCCTCACCGTCAGTTACTGTCCCCTCCTCTCAGAAAGCTGTCGCCTCCTCTCAGAAAACTGCCCCATCACCGTCAGTAACTCAGAAAACTATCCCTCACCAAAGTAACCGCTCCCTCCTCAGAAAAACCATCCCTCACCGCCCCAGCACCGCCCTCCTCCAGAAAAACGCCCCTCACCGTCAATAATCTCTGGCCTCTTCCTCAGAAAACGTCTCCACCAGTCAGTAATCCCCTGCCCCTCCTCCTCCCCAGAAAACGGCCCCTCACCGCCAGTAACTGCCCTCCTCAGGAAAACTATCCCCTCACCGGGCTTCAAGTAACTGCCCCCTCCCAGAAACGGGCCCCCTCACCGCCAGCAACTGCCCCCTCTCAAACGGCCCCTCACCGCCAGTAACTGCCCTCAGAAACGGCCCCCACCGCCAGCAACCGCCCCTCCTCAGAAACTGCCTCGTCAGTAACTGCCCTCCTCAGAAAACTATCCCTCACCGCCAAAGTAACTGCCCTCTCTTTGAACTATCCCCTACCGTCAGTAACTGCCCCTTCCTCAGAAAACGGCCCTCACCGGGTCAATAACTGCCCTCCTCCAGAAAAACGGCCCCCTCACTGTCAGTACCTCCTGCAGTGGCTCCCCTACCGCCAGTAACTGCCCTCCTCAGCCCTCACCGCCAGTAACTGCCCCCTCACCGTCAGTAACTGCCCTGTCTGACAAACACGGAGCTGATGTTTTTTTTCCTCGGTCAGGAGACTGCACATCACTTCCGGGTGTGTAGACGCGACAGCGCACTGCGTCATGACGTCACAGAGATTGAAAGGTTTTTGCGTTTAAAAATGAGGACGTTGTTATTATTAAATGTGTAGACAATAAAATACAGACATGTTCAAACCGACACGGTTTCCATGACTAAAGAATCTACAAAAAATGTTTGAACCGTGTGACAACGTTCAAACATAGACCACGCCTCCTTCTTAAAGCTGCAGTATCATTTATGTAACGAGTCCTGAATGACATGGATAGTCCACGGTTTTTCCGTCATGGACACGTGTTTTCGTCAGCTCAGTTTATATATTCAATTCAGTGTTATTTGTATAGCGCCAAATCCTAACATACATTATCTCAAGGCACTGTACATAGACAACATCAAGGAGAGCAGAGAACCCCAACAGTTCACACAACGAGCAAACACTAGGCATCAGTGGAGAGAAAAAAACTCCCTCTTAACAGAAGAAGAAATCTCTGACAGAACCAGGCTCAGAGATGTGCGGTCATCTGCCTCGACCGGTTGGGGTGAAAGGAAAAATGGGGGACAGTGGAGAGGTGGGGGACAGAAAATGGGGGGAGAAAGGACAGAGGGAGGGAGAGACCAGCAGCAGATACACAACAACTGTATCAAGTTACAAGTTTATACAGTCAATGATATCGACTTTTAATTATAGCACAATAATAATGGTGATGATATGTATGATATGGATAGCCTCAAAAACTGGATCTGGATCCTGCAACCTGCATGATGAGAATCCAGAGAGAGAGAGAGAGAGAGAAAGAGAGAGAGAAAGAGACAAGGTTAATGACATATAAAAAGTCATAATCATACCCTGAGTGTGAGAGAGTGAATGTGTGTGCACCACAGGAAAATC
The DNA here is from genome assembly GCF_019176455.1 of Solea senegalensis. Lineage (NCBI taxonomy): Eukaryota > Metazoa > Chordata > Actinopteri > Pleuronectiformes > Soleidae > Solea > Solea senegalensis. Next base: position 29,894 of record NW_025322480.1, read on the forward strand.
CCCCAGCAGTCTAGTTCTATAGCAGCATAACTAAGAGCTCTAACTACAAGCTTTATCAAAAAGGAAAGTTTTAAGTCTAACTTTAAATACAGAGAGAGGCTCCGCCTCCCCAACTGTCATTGGAAGCTGGTTCCACAGGAGAGGAGGAGCCTGGTAACTGAAGGCTCCGCCTCCCATTCTGCTCTTACATACTCTGGGAACCACAAGTAAACCTGTATTTTGGGACCTAAGTGGTCTGTTAGGTTGATAAGGTAAGACTAGGTCTTTCAAGTATGAAGGGGCGTGACCGTTAAGTGCTTTGTACGTGAGGAGGAGGATTTTAAATTGAATTCTAAACTGTGGGTGGAGCCAGTGTAGAGAAGCTAACACTGGAGTTATATGGTCTCTCTTTCTAGTTCCTGTCAGAACTCGTGCTGCAGCATTTTGAATTAACTGAAGGATTCTAACAGACTTGTTGGAACATCCTGATAATGTCCTGATAAACTTTAAAAATCCAGAAAGTCCTAAAAAAACAAAAACCTGAAACACAAACAGGAAGTGGGCGTCTACTTCCTGCTCTGCAGAAACATCTTTGCTTCCTATATATATATATATATATAGAGAGAGAGAGATAGATACTGCCCCCTCCTCTCATACATATATATACATATATGTTACTGCCCCCCCCTCATACATATACATATATATATATACATATATATATATATATATATATATATATATATATATATATATATATATATATATATATATACATATACATATATATATATATATATATATATATATGTATATATATATATATATATATATTATACACATAGTGTACATACACACATACACCACTCAACAGTGTCAGTGTCATGTTAAACATTATAACAGTTTAATGACATTAATGCTGAAGCAGTAAAGATACACATCATCTTCATAATCTTCATCATCGTCAACAAAAGTATCATATGACACAGACAAAAGCTGAAGTGTCTTTCAGAGTGTCCATCAGACATATCAGAGATAATATTGATCAATTGATCAGTCAGGTTATTGATTATAATGCTGTTTATAACTGGGTTGGGTTTTTTTTACATAAAGCTGTTTAATACGTTTAAAGGAGCAGTCCACCACTTAAGAAACCCTCAGCTGATACCTGATCAGGTCTGTGATCCGATAGCAGGTCATTGATTACAATGATTGATGACCTGGTTTTGTGGTGGACAGGGCTGATGTCTTATGTCCTCTCATTGGCGCTCAGACCTGCGGCTCACAGGATGTTACCCAGTAAACAGCTGGAACTGTTGTTGACAAGCACTGTTTTCCTATTGATGACGCTATGCAAAGTGAATCCCCATGAGTCCAGTATTTGCACCACACTAAGCCTTGGTCAGTGGCTGGAAGAGCGCTCCATAAGAAACACTGTCATTGAGGACTCCTGAAGTGTGTGACTGTTTCTTTGTTCTAAAGATTCACAAGATGATTTTGTCCAAAGGATCAAAATCAGGGTCCAGATCCTGGGTCCGGTTCCAGTCAGTATTTACAGACAAGGAGTTCTGGTCCAGGTCCGGGTGTTCACAAGCTGTTTTCGGCGACACCTGTTAGTGACAGCTGTGTCCATATGCTGACTGACTGCTGAGGTTTTGTCCCAGACAACCCAGGGGGATCAGTTTCAGATTTGTTTTTCCAGGACAAAGGGACCATCTAAAGAACTTCTTTAGGACCTCTGGGAACGTCCAGGACCTTTACAGGAAACTTCCAAGAATATTGGAACCATTTTAAGACACATAGAACCTTTCCATTAACCTTTGTAGGCACTCCCCAGGAACATCTTAGGAACTTGGATATCTTTTTAAAACTCTCAAAAAACAAACAAACCAAAACAAAACTAAATCTCTTTTCGGCACAAGAAAACCCCAGAAATGTTTTCAGGAATTAAAAAACTTCCTTGAACCTTTTCCTCAACAATTCCAGGGGATTTCTCTGGAAACATTGTAAGAAATCAACCTTTTTTCAGGATCCTTTGATTAGGTGAACTATTCAATGTGACACAGGAACATGTTATCCAGTCCCAGCGTTCTAAGAACCCAACAGCCCTTTAAGAGATAAGATGAACATTACCAAAAACCTGGGACTTTAAGAAAACCTTTAAGCAAAGATTGGAGGAATACTTTGGAAGTCAAGAACCCCTTCAAGGGAACACAGGGACTAATTTAGGCACAAACAACCTTTGACCATGTAAGGAGGTCGAGAAGTTTTCCAGGTACCAAAGTTCTTTTTTGGCTTCCCATGAATCTTCAATGGAAACTTTAAAGAACACTAGGATTCCTGGAACTCTTTCCAAATAACAAATGAATGATTATGGAAGCTACAGACATTTTTCCAGGATCCCAGGAACTATTCAAAGAACTCAGCAACAACATGACTTTCAGTTCTAACAGAGGAATCTGGTTCAGGTTCTAGTTCCTGGACAGAAATCAGTTCTGGATTTAAGCTGTTCATTTGAATATTATTGTTCTTCCAGTTCCTCTTCTGCAAGAAATAAAAAAACATAAGTCTAAACCAAAGCAAGGGTCTAGACTCCTAGTTCAGTCTGGACCAAGACCAGGATCCTGACACCAGCATCCATGTTCAGTCTGAACCAAAGAAAACAATGAGGTTGTTGTTATTAGACTCCTCCCCATCAGCAGGCCAAGGGTCATGGGGGGGTTGGTTATCATGTTGACAGGCCTCAAGACTTGTCATCGTAGAGGTCCAGTGAGGCCTGGATGTCCGGCAGCTCCATGTCACAAACAATGCTGCGAGGAGACATCGAGTTCCTGTTGAAGAAGTGACCGCCACCTGGTAACACCAAAAAACAATCACATGGTCAGTTGTTTTATTTAAACCAGCTTAACAGGTCCAGGTCAGTCAGGATCTAGGATTAGTTTGTTCCAGGTCAGTCAGGATCTGGGTCAGTTTGGTCCAGGTCAGTCAGGATCTGGGGGGCAGTATGTATACTCCCATTGTATAGACCTTATTTTAGGCAGAAACATGCAAGCAGACGCCCGACAATATCTCTGCCTGGCCCGGAGAGACATCTATCTCTAACTGGCTGTGGGAATGTCTGTCTCTGGTAGGCCGCAGAGACATGCGTCTCTGGTAGGCTGCAGAGGCATCTGTCTCTAACTGGCTGTGGGGATGTCCGTCTCTGGTAGGCCGCAGAGGCGTCCGTCTCTGGTAGGCCGCAGAGACGTCGGTCTCTAACTGGCTGTGGGGATGTCTCAGATACACATCAGTGAAATATCTCTCTGTGTGCGATTGGTCCCTAGCAACAGTGTGCAACAAGTAACAAGTTGCTAAATGGTTCAATCACATGGCTTCACGTGTTGGCATGTGTCGTGTCATGCGGCGTTCTTACTGGTCACAGCGATGGTGATGTCAGCGGGCGTTCTGGGCGTGGTCTCAGGATAGGAGGGGCTGAGCGGCTCCAGGCTGATGGAGGGCTGGTTGCTGTCACCCAGTGGCGCCCTCTGGCTTCCAGACGCCTGACTGATGCCGAGACGCTCCACGTCCAACACCACACTGTCCACACAGGGAAGACTGGTCTGAGGACAGAGGACATGAGGGCTGTGACATCATGAATCATGTGACCTGTCTATGATGTCAGCGCTGACTCACCATGATGCCCAGAGCTTTGAGGATGTTGAGTTTACACATGGGACACGTGCAGTGTTCATTCAGCCACGGGTCCACACAGACCTTATGGAAGACATGTCTGAGGAGACACCGAATCATTATCAGGTTTAGTATGAGTGCACATACAAGGACTCACAGTGTATTTTCATTTAGAAACAGAAAAAGAAGACGAGGACAATAAATGTACAACTGACGGACAATAAGTTAACAAAACTGTCAAATACGTTCAGGAGATCATTTACAAAAGTAAGACTAGGAGCACGGGGTCTTTAAATGACTGCAGGAGACAGCAGAGACATGATGCAAGTTCACATCTGGACCAGGAACAGGGCCAATACTAGGACCAGGACCTGAATCCATGTGACGTGCTATCAGAGACTCACTTGCAGGGCAGAATCCGGACCACGTCATTCAGCTGGTATGCTTCAATGCAGACGGCACAGTGGTTAAAGTCCGGGTCAGTCTCCTGCAACAACAGGGAGGGGGACACATTAAGGGACTGGACTCTCTTCTGTCCCTGTAGTGGTCTCAGTCATGTCAAACATGTCTGTCTAAATGTGGATGCATGGACAACTCAGCTCCTGCAGTCTTTTTCTTACCTTGTCTCCTTTTTTCACCGTCCTCGTCGTCAACTTCCCGATGGCTTTTTTTGCGGCATCACCAATACGACGCTGAAAAATGCAGAGAACAATCAGAGGACACAGTAGATAATCGGAGGGCACGGTGCACAAAAGGAGAAAAGTGATCATGTTAGTTAGACTGTAGACTGACAGTTATTTACTGTTGGAGGTGAGGTGAAGGACGGGGGAGGTTGGGTTACACTGGGGGAGGAGGGGGAACATCGTGGGTCCATGTCCTCAGCAGATTCACCTCATTTAATATTAATAATTCATCTGAAGAGGACAGAGGGGGAGGGGCTTTTAATGTATGTTATCTGTTACCCTATTAGCTTGTGAGCTGGATGTCAGTCAGTTAGCACATTAGCCGATGATGTTTAAAAATAAAAGTTTGTCAGTCATCAGGACTAATCAGAGCTCAGCTCAGGGTCAGCTCTCACAGCCTGTTAGCACATCAGCTTGTTAGCATATTAACCTGTTAGCATGCATTTTACCATGTACATTTTATATCTAGTTGTTAATGTTGGTTTGTTAGCTTTATATTTGCCTATTTGCATATTAGCCTGACAGCATTTACATTAGTATGTCAGCTGTATGTTAGCTTGTTAGCATGTAAATTAGCATGTAGTTACCTGGTTGCGGCCCCTAGCGCTGGTGTAGCGGATCTTCTGGATAAAATAGAAGATGAGCCAGGCAGATGAGATGATCATGAGGACGATAAAGGAAATGGAGACAAAGACGAGCGAGCCTCGGTTGATGTTCTTGGTCGGACCGCGTTGACCCACCACCACGGAGACCAAGACGGTCAGGTTCCTGTCCAGATGAGTCAGGAGCTCTTTACCATACGCCTCAGTGATCATCACAGCCACCGTGTCACCAGTACCTGCAAACAACACAGAGAGCAGTCAAGTGATGTGAGGCAGAGTATGTGAGCGCCCTCTGGTGAACAATAATAATCTTAATCTAATGTTCGTGACGTTTAGGTGACAAAGAGGAGGATTATTTATAATGATGTTAATATTTTGTTTTCGCATCATATTCAAATTTAAAGAAACTGAAGATTGTAAACCACTCACTCGTCGGAACCAAAGTCCACAGAGAAAATCAGTGATTTCACATCAGTGATTTCACATCAGTGAATTAACATCAGTGATTTAACATCAGTGATTTAACATCAGTGATTTAAAGGGGACATATTATGCAAAATCCACTTTTTAACCATTTCAATACTTATATTTGGGACTCTGGAGGCCCTACCAGTCGCCAAAGTGTGGGAATACTCAGTCATGTTTTCGTGGTCCCGCTTAGTGTAAGTATAGGCCATAAAACACTCCATGTTGAATTCCCTGCACTTATGACGGCAGCATGCGCATTTCACCGCGAATGTTACCGCCCCACCAGTAAGTTTACTTTGGGAGCTCCACCTTAGCTCCACCTTAGCTCCACCTTATTATGTCAACGCGGAGGGACAAGTGTGCTGTTGGTGGCTGCACAGTGGAGCACAGTGTTTTACAGAGGATTTTATATATGAAGCTAATGTGTCGGATAAAGTCAGCAAACGTGTGTTCGTGTGTTCGCACCACTTCACATCAGTATTTAGTCAGCGACGTACAAACACACACATTGTTAAGAAAAGGTCACACAGAGGTCATAACTGACCATTCTGACACGTCCTAATTAAACATATTTGTTCAATACGTCCTCCATGACCGGAGCACACACTCAGTCTGATACAGTCACATACAGCAGCTGTTTATGCAGCGATCAGCGGTGGATCAGTGGTGCTGTCCATAAGTGTTTTTAACTGATTTACAGTTGGACAGTGTTCGGCTCCATCCTTATGTAGGACGTCTCTTCCTGTGACGCGAGCTGCCATGTTGATATTGTCAGAGAACTAGTGGAGGGAGGGGGAGAGGAATGAGGGGAGGGAACAGGAGCTGAGCGAGTGAGCGCTGTAAAGAGGACAAATCAGAAATCCCCTGGAAGAAGTGGGTGTGTGTTTGCCTGTGTCTCATTTGCATATAAAGGGAGCGTTCTGAAAGGGGCGGGTTTAGCAGGGTTATTGAACTGCTATGGTGCTTCATCCTGATGGTGTTTTGACCAAAGCATGTCACTGACATGTTCATTAGGACACCAGGGAACTCGTTTAATGGGGGAAATATGTCTCCTTTAAATATCAGTGATTTCACATCACTGAATTAACATCAGTGATTTCACATCAGTGAATTAACATTCACTTCAAACACAGTTAGCTTAGCATTAGCCCTATAAGTGTAGCTCACACACACTGTCTCACGCACACACACAGACAGACACACACACACTGTCTCACGCACACACAGACAGACACAGACACGCACACACAGACACACACACACACACACACACAGCTCACGCGCACACACAGACAGACACACACACTGTCTCGCACACACACAGACAGACACACACGCACACACACAGTGTCTCTGTGATGATGTCACTGACCTTCATGTCCCATCTTGACCGTCTTGTCGGTGGAGTTGTTGTAGATGAGAACAGCTGTGGCGTTGAACGCCGTCGCCTTCAGGATCTTCTCTTTAAAGGTGCAGTTTCCTCTCTGCAGCAGCGCCACCCATGGGACACCACGAGGAGGGACCACAAACCGAGTGCTGGGGTCACAGCCTTGACGGTCCACCACTGAGGACACACAGCGTTTCCATGGTTATTTCAACAAACACACTCCCAGCATGCTCTGTGGCTGTGTGTCCTCGTGTGTGTGTGTCCTTATGTGTGTGTCCTTGTGTGTGTGTCCTTGTGTGTGTGTCCTCGTGTGTGCCTTTGTGTGCGTGTCCTCATGTGTGTCCTGTGTGTGTGTGTCTCTATGTGTGTGTTCCTCGTGTGTCCTCGTGGTGTGTCCTTGTGTGTGTATCCCTGTGTGTGTCCTCATGTGTGTGTCCTCATGTGTCCTCATGTGTGTGTGTGTGTCCTTGTGTGTGTCCTTGTGTGTGTGTGTGTCCTGTGTGTGTCCTATGTGTGTGTCCCTGCACTTATGAGGTGCCTTTGTGTGTGTGCCTTCATGTGTGTGTCCTCGTGTGTGTGTGCCTTCATGTGTGTGTCCTTGTGTGTGTGTCTTCATGTGTGTGTGTCCTTGTGTGTGTGCCCTTGTGTGTCCTCTGTGCCTTCATGTGTGTGTGTGTCCTCATGTGTGTCCTCATGTGTGTCCTTGTGTGTGTATCCTCGTGTGTGCCTTTGTGTGCGTGTCTTCACGTTTGTGTGTGTCCTCGTGTGTGTGTCCTCACCTCCGTGATGCGGTGCAGGTGCGATGACCACGCCCCTTGTGTCCACCTTGGGTGAGTTCTGTCCATATGTCCCGTCATCGCTGCTCATCACATGGACGGTGTTCCCGCGAGCGTCCAGCACCGTGGCGTTCACTGTGGCGCCCACATACTCCTCTGACACCATGTTCCTGTCAGAGCGAGCCGCAGAGACAGAGCCCGTCAGAACCAGGACCAGGACCTGGACCTGGGACACAGGAAGACGAGTCCATCTCGGGGACACCATGCTGTCGTTGTCTTTACATCCAACCTATTGGGAGACCAAAAAAATGTAAGACTTCGTCAGTATGTCTTTAACTGTCTCATATGTCTTTAAGTGTCTCATACGTCTTTAAGTGTCTCATATGTCTTTAAGTGTCTCATATGTCTTTAAATGTCTCATACGTCTTTAAGTGTCTCATATGTCTTTAAGTGTCTCATATGTCTTTAAATGTCTCATATGTCTTTAAGTGTCTCATATGTCTTTAAATGTCTCATACGTCTTTAAGTGTCTCATATGTCTTTAAATGTCTCATATGTCTTTAAATGTCTCACTTCTTGCTACAATTCTTCATGACTTAAATTCATGACTAAACTTCTCCATAAAACGCAGAAATCGTTCAAACGGAATCATTTTGAGACATTTGAGGACATCATCATGTCCACGTTTGACACTGATCAGTTTATGTCTCAGTGTCTTTAAATATATCATCATCTCAAATGTCTTTTTAATGTCTGTCCTCAGCGTATTTGATTCAATTAATCTGGTTTATTTTATTTACCTTCACAGTCCTGGTCTGTCCCTTAATGTCCCCGCGGGTTGATTTTAGTTTGTCCCCTTGTTTACACTGGTTGTATTTGTCCACTGTATGCCCTCTGGTGTCCCTCTGTGTCTCTGTCCTCTGCGGACATTAAACACTGGGTTTGGACTTTAAGGCGTAGGACATCATGGAGCATCACCCCCAGGCCGACCTGTGGACACCGTCTGTCTCCAGTGTCCCAGCTGTGCCTGGGCTGGTGGACAGACCCGTGTTAAACGCGGATTAGACGCGGACCTTGGTCTCCACCATGACTCAGTGTTTACCGAGGCTTTGTCTCACCGTGTGGCCGCTCCTACTGTTCGATCCCCGGCCTGTCCTCCAGCGGATGTCCTTTGAACGTCCCGATAAATGTCCCGGTGCGTGTGTGCGTGCGCGTGTGTGCGTGCGCGCGTGTGTGTCCGCTCGGGTCCAGCTGTGGATCAGTGTTTATTCCGGTTTAGACGCTGCAGTGGCTCGAGCTCTTCTCTCCGTTTGAGGGAAACGGCGCATGCGCAGAACAGCAGCTCGGAGGAAACAAAAGGGGGCGCGTGTCCCATCATGTTTAGGATAAATCTGGACCAGGTGTCGCGATACCTGCCGAGATCCTGTCCAACTGTGTGTGTGTGAGAGAAAGAGAGATAGTTAGAGGACAGTGATAGAGGACAGTAGACAGTAAAAAACAATTCAAAATGGAATCTGACCTCATATTGTGAAATATTCTGGAACTGATTAAAGCTTAATAAAAGCTTTTAACCACACGTCACTGCTCTAATAAATGTACCGTAATTGTGGTAAACAATGACAGTTTTAATTTGAAAAGTTCACGCACGCTTTTATTTTGATATACAAGGCGGAAGTTTTGTGTGTGTTGACAAGCAGAAAAGAGGGAGGGAGGGAGGAAGAGTCGAGACGGGATTAGACGAGGCTTCACGCGCAGAAGAAGAAAAGCGGAGTAAAAGAGGAAGAAAATAAAAAGAGGAGAAGAAGGAGAAGAAGAAGAAGGAGAAGAAGAAGAAGAAGAAGAAGAAGAAGAAGAAGAAGAAGGGGATAAAGACAGAGTTTTTATCTTCACTGAGTCAAACAGCTGTTTCAGCTGTCAAACAAGATCCACACAGCCAGGTGTGGTCAGACCACGCCCCCTCTGTGTAGAGGTAAGGACACAGTACTCTACCAAGTACAAAGTATTTCACCGTGTTTGAAATACTCAGGTAAACTTCATTCAAACTGTGATTAAAGTACAAGTACATAAAGTGTATTATGTATGGACTAAGGTACTGTGTGTATGTCCTGAGGTGTGTGTGTATGTACTCCTTTGTGTGTACTCTATAGAGAAGTGTGTACTCAATAATGTATACTCTGTAGTGTAGTGTGTATTCTGTAGTATAGTGTGTACTATATAGTGTGTACTATGTAGTGTGTACTAGTGTTTACTCTTTAGTATATTGTGTACTCTGTAGTATATTGTGTACTATGTAGTGTGTACTAGTGTGTACTGTGTAGAGCGACTTCTCTATTGAAGTAAAACTGGTTTTAATGATCCGGTTTTGAGGTTCTGGTCCAGACCTGACGGTTCAAACTGATCAAACTTTCTGACGCCTTCTTTTCAGCAGATGGATCAAAGTAACGTGGCAGGAAATCCTGAAACCATGCGTCCCCCTTCACATCCTGACAACAACAAGGAGACGCGACAAACAGCCAAGAAAGATCAGCAGAGCACAGGATCTGGCACTTCATTTGGGCCCCAGAACCACCATAGTCCAGCAGAAACCCAACCACACCAGCAGGACACTATGGCAAGAAAACCAGAAGAGTCCTCAGATAATTCTTCATTAATCACACTAGATCCCGGAAGACCAGATCCTCTTCCCACTGAGCAACACCAGCCGCAGGGAAAGTCTGTGATGGAAGAACAGGAATCAGAAGCCTTAAATCAACCAAGTCCAGGGAAACCACCGTCTGTTAAACCAGAGTCAACAGAACCAGATCCTCCTGTGTGTACATTTCCGAACAAACCAGGGGATACTTGCCTACAACATAAACAAAACCCAGACCTTTTTCAGGACCACCAGGAGTATGAAATCTGCATCTTTGATTCTGAAGACCAATACAATCGAGATCCATCTCCTTTTGAAGACCAACAGAACCAAGACTCATTGCCTCCTGAAGACCAACAGAACCAAGACTCATTGCCTCCTGAAGACCAACAGAACCAAGATCCATCGTCTTTTGAAGACCAACAAAATCAAGATTGTGTTCCTCTTAAAGACAAAATAAAAACCCATGATTTGCCTTCTCCTGAAGAGCAACAGGACCCATCTCCTCTTGAAGACCAGCAGAACCAAGACCCACTACCTCCTGAAGACCAACAGAACCGAGACCCATCTCCTGAAAACCAGCAGAACCAAGATTCACCACCTTCTGAAGACCAACAGACCCCTTCTTCTCAGGTTTTGTGTTCCATGAACGGTGCAACTGAAGTGTCCCTGACTCCACCCACAGCCACAGCCACGCCCCTGACTCCTGAAGCCTTCTCTGACAAGGTGCAGCCTGTTCCTTGGCTTTCATCTTCAGATAAACCCAAACTGTGTGGCTTCCTGCAGAAGCAAGGGGGACCACTGCGGGTCTGGAAGCAGCGCTGGTTTACCTACGAGGAGAAGAAGAACCAGCTGTTCTACTACCGCACGCCACAGGACGTGATGCCACTCGGCCGCGTGGAGCTCAGCAGCGCTACCTTCACCTACCCACTGAGGGCAGAGACCGGAACGTTCCACATCAAGACACCAGAACGCACATTCATTCTCAAGGTAAGTTCAAATGTGACATCATTGCAGGCTGATGATGCGTACATCTGACCTGAATCTTAACCCCTCCCCCTCCACAGGCTGTGACTGAGGAGCTGATGCTCTATTGGCTGCAGCAGCTGCAGGTGAAACGCTGGCAACACAGACAGATGACTTCCTGTCCAGAGATTCCGTCACTACCATCACTCACCAACAGCAGCAGCAACAACAATACAGGTGTGTGTGTGTGTGTGTGTGTGTGTCAGCAGGAAACAGGAAATGATGTGTTTCAGACAATACTTTGATGCTCTGACGACATTCTTGTTCATCAGGGACAAAAAAGTAAGAAAACCAAAAAAACTGATCAAAGAAAACCGTGGTGTTGATCAGCTGTTGGTAACTCAGTCAATGTGTGTTTGGGGGTGTGGCCTAAGCTGCTCACCTGGTTGTCAGGTGTTCCTGTCCAGACTCGTCTTTGTTTTTCATCACAAGACACAAACCTGTGTACTCATACTCAGTTATACTCTGTGTACTGTATATACTCTGTGTACTCATACTCAGTTATACTCTGTGTACTCATACTCAGTTATACTCTCTGTACTGTATATACTCTCTGTACTCATACTCTGTTATACTCTGTGTACTGTATATACTCTGTGTACTCATGTATACTGAAGGATTTTATTGATGCAGATATTCCTATAAGATGAAAATGTCTTGAAAGTCAAATATTAAAAATATAAAATATATTGTGTGTAAAAAAACAGAAGTATTTTAAAGTCACAGAAGTTCAGTACAAAGCCTTTGAATCTGGTAAGAGCACCACCTGGTGGAGTGAAGGAGAAGTCTACATGTGATCTAGTGGGCGGAGTCAGAGAGATGACATCATCATCGTCCAGAAGGTTTGAACATGTTTAAACATGTAGCCTGGCTAATATAATATGATTGAATGTTTCATGTGAGTGATCCATAACACTGTAACTTTTAGTGCCACAAGGGGGAGCTCAAGACTTATAATCATTTCAGAATCTTTTTATCTCATTAACATGTTCATGAATCTTGTTGTTGTTGTTGTTGTTTGCAGACGACTTCCTACCGGCGTTGAAAAGTCCTCTGGGTTTGGTCGGCGAGGAAGCAGCAAATGCATCATCACAACCAACTCTGCTCGCCAACATGTCAATCAAACATCCCCTCATCCAGCTGCAGTGAGTGATGTCGTTCACACCTGAACATGATGATGTCATAGATTTCCCATAATCCTCTGTGGGGTTTTTTCTGCAGGAATTCAGTCCACTTTCTTCGGAAGAGATCGTCGCATGAATCCAGTCAGAGCGTTTTTCACGTAGAAACGCCAGCTGCCCCCAAATCCAGCGGTACTGTAGTACTACTGTAATACTGTAGTACTGTAGTACTAGCACTGTGTACGACTGTAATACTAGCACTGTAGTACTAGTACTGTGTATTATTGTAATACTTGTACTGTAATATTACTGTAGTACTACTGTAATACTGTAGTACAAAGGTACTACAGTAATATTACTGTAGTACTGTAGTACAAAGGTACTACAGTAATATTACTGTAGTACTGTAGTACTAGCACTGTGTATGACTGTAATACTGTCCTGACTTTGGTCTTAATTTTAGACATGCTGATCTTGACTTTGGTCTTGATTTAAGACTTGTTGATCCTGACTTTGGTCTTGATTTTAGACTTGTTGATCCTGACTTTGGTCTTGATTTTAGACTTGCTGATCCTGACTTTGGTCTTGATTTTAGACTTGTTGATCTGGACTACCTGTTCTTCCCATCAGCCTCCAGGACTCCTCTGGAATCTCCGTCCCGTACTGTCCCACTGGCTGATCCAGCGGTTGGCGGTGGGTCCCCATCGTTGTCTGACAGTTGCAGCAGAAGAATGAAGAACCGCAGTTCATCTACGATGCCAGTCCTCTGCAGAGACACACTGTCCTCAACCTCAGAGCAGATGTCTCGTGTCCAGCAGGAGAAAGAGATATTGATAGAAGAGGTCAAAGCTCAAAAGGTCATTATTAATCATTGTTGATGTAAACAGCTGCGTTTAGTGGGTCGAATGTCACTTCCTGTTTCGATGGTCTCTGATTGATCTTGATAGTTATGGTTTAAGTTGTTGTACTGATGTGGATGTCCTGAATGTGTCACTGTGACCGGCACTGGTCCAGGAGCTGGTCTGGATCCTCCACAAAGCCCTGGAGGCGTCTCAGCTGGAGAAACGAGCCTGTGCCGAGTTTTTGGCGGTGGAGGGCGAACAGAAACGCCTGGAGCTGCTGCGACACCGCGAGCGGCAGGCGGCTGATTTACAACGTCGACTTGAGGAGGTGAATATGGAGGCGGAGCTTCTGAGGAGGAGTCTTGCTCAGAGAGATGCTCTGGTGGCTGAGCTGCAGGAGCACATCGAGATGTTGACGGACAAAAACAACGCCAAGCAGGAGGTGAGGTCCCACCTGATGGGAGTGGGCAGGTGAAGGTGAACATCTGAGCCACTTCTGATGGTCTGTATTGGTCTGTGCTGGTCTTGTTTGTTTCCTCTGGTCTCTGTTGGACTCTATGTCCTCTGGTAGTTGCTGGACTCTGTCTCTTCTGGCCATTGAAAAGTCTATTTACCTGCAGACCATCCTGTTTCCTGTCAGGTGATCATCAAGCTGTCTGATCAGGTGACCGCTTGTTTGTCCATTCCACCGCACTCGCCCTCAGGTGGGCTTCTGGACTCTGAGACTGTCAGACGCCTTCAGCAGGAGAATGGGAACTTGAAGGTGAACAGAACCAGCTGTAATCTGTAATCCATAATTCACTACTGTAATCTGTCAGTAATCTGTAATCTGACCTATCCTCAGGATGACATTGAGGCGTATAAAACCCAGAACAAATTCCTGAATTCAGAGATTTATCAGCTGACCAGACTGTGGCGGAAGAGCTCAGAGCAAGAGAAGTGTCTCATGATCAAGGTGGGCCCAACAAAGACCTGGTCCTGGTCTCCAGAGAGACAGATAGTTACCTACTTTTTAAAGTTTAGGAAGTTAACTTTGTTTCTTGTCCTTTGATTGGCTACAGTGTGCATACCTGGAGGCCAGGAACTGTCAGGGGGAGAGCCGTTACCTGGGTGTCCTCAGGAAGCTGCAAGAGACCAAGTCTCTGGATCCAGTCCAGCTCCAGACCGTCCACAAGTTGATTGAGGAAGCACTGAAAGGAGAGCTGAAGGAGAGCTTCATAAAGCTGAACACAACCAGGTACAAACACCTGAGAACTCACCTGAACATTGTCTTTTATGCTGGACACACTTCTGTCTGTCTCTCCTCAGAGATCACGATGAATATGGATTTAAAATAGTCCCAGATTACGAGATTGAGGACATGAAGCTGCTGGCAAAGATCCAGGCATTGGAGATTCGCTCACACAACCTTCTGCAGCAGGTGAGGACACAAGGACATAAGGACATTATAAGGACAAATAATCACACTTTCACCAGGTGAAGACAGAGGACGTTTAAGTTTGGACACACCTGTCCTCTGTTGACCCTCTGTGTCTCCCTGCAGGACAGAATGGAGCACCCCCTGCTGACGCGCTGGGCTCAGTATTTGGCAGGAAGGTCACGTGATGAACTGTGTCCGTCTCCAGAGCTTAAGACTCTGCTGCGCTGTGGCGTCCCGCAGGAATACCGTCAGCGGGTGTGGAGCTTGGTGGTTCGAACCCGGACCAGAACCATCAGAGACTGCCACCCACAGCACTACCAAGAGGTACACACTGAGACACCCGAGAACAACTGTCCATACACATGTCCGTCCTAACATGTTGTTACCATGTCCTCAGCTGTGTGACAGGAGTCATGCATGTCCTCACCCGGTGTCCAGACAGATCCAGCTTGACCTTCACCGCACCCTCACAACCAATCAGCACTTCTCGTCTCCCTCTAGTCCCGCCCTCCAGCAGCTGCGTCGCATCTTATTGGCCTTTTCCTGGCACAATCCTGTGATTGGCTACTGCCAGGGTCTCAACAGGTTCACACACACACACACACACACACACGTGATCAGGTGATTTCATCATGTGATGATGTCGTCCTCTGATCATGTGACCTTCAGGTTAGCGGCGCTCGCTCTGCTTGTCCTCCAAAATGAAGAGGAATCTTTCTGGTGTCTCGTGGCTGTGGTCGAGTCCATCATGCCTCAGGACTATTATACCAAGAACCTGCTGTCCTCACAGGTGAGACTCTGTCCTCTGCCGTCCTCACAGTTACATTACATCACATGTCATGTCATTTAGCAGACGCTAATTTATCCAAAGCGACTTACAATGGAATTGAGTACAATCAGCCAGGGGTGGAGTCGACTTGCGACCATGATGTCTTTCGCACACAGGGTACCAGTCTTAACCACTGAGCCACTCCACCCCCACTCCTCACCTGTGAGACTCTCCTACTCTGTCCTCACAGGTGAGACTCTGTCCTCTGCTGTCCTCACCTGTGAGACTGTCCTACTCTGTCCTCACAGGTGAGACTCTGTCCTCTGCTGTCCTCACCTGTGAGATTCTGTCCTCTGCTGTCCTCACAGGTGAGACTCTGTCCTCACACGTTAGCTGCTAACTGATCAGCCTGTGTGTGTGAGCAGGCGGACCAGCGGGTGTTGAAAGACTTCCTGGTGGACAAACTTCCTCGTCTCGCGTCTCACTTTGATGAATTCTCCATCGATGTCTCTCTCATCACCTTTAACTGGTTTCTCGTGGTTTTTGTGGAAAATCTCCCGAGTGACATCCTGCTGCCACTGTGGGACGCTTTCCTGTACGAGGGCTCCAAGGTACCTGAATGCACCACACTGTCACATGACACAGAACGCTGAAGGTACCTGAACGCACAACACTGTCACATGACACAGAACGCTGAAGGTACCTGAACGCACCACACTGTCACATGACACAGAACACTAAAGGTACCTGAACGCACAACACTGTCACGTGACACCAGAACACTGAAGGTACCTGGGCACCACACTGTCACATGACACAGAACACTAAAGGTACCTGGCGCGCTGTCACATGACACAGAGCGCTGAAGGTACCACACACTGTCCGCGAGAACACTGAAGGTACCTCACCGCTGTCGTGACACAGAACACTGAAGGTACCTGGCAGCACCACGCTGTCACATGACACACTAAAGGTACCTGATGACACAGAACACTAAAGGTACCTACCATGACACAGAACACTAAAGGTACCTGAACGCACCACACTGTCACATGACACAGAACACTAAAGGTACCTGAACGCACCACACTGTCACATGACACAGAACACTAAAGGTACCTGGTGTGTGTGTGTGTGTGTGTGTGCAGGTGATGTTCAGGTACGCTCTGGCTCTGTTCAAATACAAAGAGGACGACATCCTGAAGATCCACGACAGTGTTGAGATCTATCAGTATCTGCGCTTCTTCACCAAGACCATCTGTGACAGCAGGTCTGTATGACTGTGTTCATATCGTTTAAAGGGACAGTTCAAGTCTTTATCTCACTGATAAAGTCAGACACACACACACACACACACTCACTGAGGTCAATCAGAATGTTGGATTTCAAACACTGAAGTGACAAAATCAGACATTTGAACTTAGTGATGGAGGCAGCAGGAGGCGCTCACACATGACAGAAGCTGATCTGTCCCTTTAATCAGACACTGCCGAGTTCATGGTCATTGTCTGTTGTAAATGTTTCCTGAACTTCGTCAGGAGATTGACCTCCATCGCCTTCAACGACATGAACCCGTTCCCCGGTCGACTCCTGAAGAACCGGAGAACTATTCACCAGGAACGCCTGGAAGCGGAGCTTCGACAGCTGGAGGAGCAACAGAGGGAGTACGTGAGATCTGGACATATTACCACGATGACCTCTGACCCCGACACCATGGTCAGCGAGGACGACGATGACCTCTGACTTCACAATAAACATGATTTATCCTGTGACCTATGACCTTTCCTACATGTATAAAAAACTATTTCATTAAAATGTATTTGTTTAAATGTATTTTCACATAATTCAAACAACTGAAGTTGGTTTTAAACGAAAACGTTTTTTAAAATGTCATTTTATTATTTTCCTTAAAAAACAAATATACATACAAAATGATAAATATAAAAAAAATCAACATTAAAGTAAAGAAAAAACTGTTTTTTTTAGTGCCGTTGACACCTGACGCCATCTCGTTATGTCCGTCCTACATTGACCCGGGTTAACCCGAGTTCACCTGAGTTAATTCACTCGGATGAACCCGGGTTAACCTGAGTTAACTCAGGTCAAACCCAGATGTGCAGCAGTGATATCAAGCATGAAAACATGGACATGCAACAATGACGCGTGGTTACCATGACGACCTACAACTAAAACTACAAACATGAACCCATCGACAATCAACACTCATTTGTTAATTCAACAGCTAACCATGTGCGCTAATTCTATCTGCTAATGCAAACGTTATCAGCTAATGCTAACATTATAAGCGTACGTTAAAATAAAACGTAGAATCTTCAGGGAAAACGAATGAAAACTTTACGTTAAACCTCGCAATTTGTGTCGGAATTAAATGAGACGTCACTTTTCATTGGTTGGATTGTCCCTCACCTGACGTATCCTGTGGTCACACCTGTGGTCTCTGACATCACCTGTGGTCACACCTGTGGTCTCTGACATCACCTGTGGTCACACCTGTGGTCGCTGACGTCACCTGTGGTCCTGTGGTCGCCACCTGTGTGTCGTCACCTGTAGTGCGTCACCTGTGGTGTCACCTGTGGTCAGTCACCTGTGGTCACCTGTGGTCACACCTGTGGTCGCCACCTGTGGTCATTGTCGTCACCTGTGGTCACGGACGTCACCTGAGGTCACCTGTGGTCACCTGTGGTCGACATCACCTGTGGTCACCTGAGGTCACAGACATCACTTGTGGTCACTGACTTCACCTGTGGTCGCTGACGTCACCTGTGGTCACCTGATTGGCTTGTGTTTTTAAATGTATGGTCAAGAGTAGCATTAGCCGACATGAACAGAATCTCCGAGTTCCCTCTGAACAGCGACCACAATCTGCGTTCACACCCAAAATCATCACGGCAACGATGAATCATTTCAGGTCAGTCACATGACTTTAATCATTCTGATTCTGATAATGCTGAGCCGAGTCGGTGAAGAGGGGCGGGGCATAAAGTTACCTGCTAACCTCTGAAAACATCACTGTCACACTTAAATATGAACATCGTTAGCTTAGCATTCGCTCCAGGAGGATGGTTAGCTTAGCATTAGTTCCAGGGGAGAATTTACATTAGCATTAACCTGAGGGAAATAATTAGCTTAGCATTAGCTTCAGAAGAAGAGCTGCAGGTTGTGCTGAGTCATGATACTGTGAATAACATGACACTGAGTCGTGATAACGTGACGCTGAGTCATGATAACGTGACGCCGAGTCATCATAACAGGGCGCCGAGTCATCATAACATGACTGAATAACATGAGGCTAGTCATGATAACGGTGAATAACATGCACTGAGTCATGATAACGGTGTGAATAACATGAGGCGTTGGGTGTGAACACGTTGCAGTTCTCTCTTGGCCAGTAGGTGGAGGTGCTCATGTGAGTGTTGCTCTGACTCCTCCTCCTGAAGGAACAGGAAGTGGATGAATAAGTGATGACCTGGCTCGACAAACACTCCACGCCGTCTTCGCGTCAGTCTCCATGACGACGTCATCTGGGGCAGCCGATCAGCTGAGAAAATTCTGCTCATTGTCATTGAGTCATTGACATGTCCGACGTCATCCGACTCCAGCTCGTGTTGATGTCAAACACAGGAAGAGGAAGACTAGTTGATGATAACGTGGTCACATGATGCAGTTTATTGCTGACTGACCTCCACAGGAAGCTCCGCCCACACTCATCTGTCGTTGTCTTCTCTGGATATTCTGTCTTAAAAAGATATTGAGCTCCAGACAAAACATGACTCATCATGTAGCTCCACTGCCACCATGTGGACAGGAGGTCAATGTCCTCCGCTGGAGGCGGAGCCAGCATCGCACTGCGAGCGATTGTTGGTCATTCGATTGATCGCTCAATCATGATAGATCACATATTCCTAATCAGTAATCAATCAGACACATTGATCAACAGCTGCAGCTCTGACCTGAACACAGGCTCCGCCCCTTTGATGAGTGAGCAAGATGCGTTCAATGACTTTTATAAAAAACAACAAGAGAGCGTCAGGCAGCGCGTCCGTATAAAGTGCTTAGTTACATTGTTACGTTTGTACAATTTGTTATTAAAATATCGTTTTTCCCTGTAAACAAGTAAACATGTCACACGTTGGTAAAAATAAACCTCTGGAATGTCTCTGGTTTAAGTCCAGCGCCTCCTTGTGGTCAAGCTGAACTCGTCCCCGGAGCCTGAAACACACAGACGAGTAGACTAGGTCACATGACCTCAGAGCACAGCATCATGGGTAACCAGGACTGAGGTCACAAAGGCGCCACCTGGTGTTGTTATATGTCATGTGTATGACCTCAACATATAATGATGTTGACTGAAAAGGTCGCGACTTTGTGACCTCATCCTGGAGAAGCTGAGATGCATCAATATTGTCCTCGTCCATTTCTGTCCATCAGCAGGCAGAGCGTCCTCTGCTGGACACTGAGGAGAAGTATGTCTCAGTGCTCTTTAAAGCACCAGGGCAAGAAAATTAATGACAAAATGCATACATGAAAAACAATAACCACTGAACATACAAAAACAAATGAACACATGAAAAAAACAAATGAACACATTAAAAAACAAATGAACATGAAAAAAACAGTGGAAAAAACAAATGAACACATGAAAAACAAAAACCACTGAACATACAAAAACAAATGAACACATGAAAAAAACAGAAAAAACAAATGAACACATGAAAAAAAAGATCACATTAAAAATTAAAATGAACAGATTAACAAACGCATGAAAAACTAACAAATGTGTTCATCCATAAGTAGCAGTGTCTGTTAGCATGCATCAGTGTTCATCCATTCATACGTAGCAGTGTCTGTTGGCATGCATCAGTGTTCATACATTCATATGCAGCAGTGTCTGTTAGCATGCATCTGTTAGCATGTAGTGGTGACGGTGTCTGATGTTGTGGCGTTGGCAGAGGGGGCGGGGCTTGGCGTGTGCAGCAGACTGACAAACAGGAAGAGGGTGGAGGTGGGCAGGTAGACACAAAGGAAGAGGACAACGTCCTCACTGAGACAGAGGACAAAGCCACTCTGCTCCGTCAGAACCCAGTCCACCAGCACTGCCACCAACAGGTAGTATACCTGGAACTCCTGAAGCTCCTCCCACTCAGCTCCACTGACCGCCTCCCCTCTGCTCTCACTGTCACTCACCATGGACTTCATCTCCGCCTCCTCAGAGACCGCCTCCTTCACCCGGCTCCGCCCACGATCCACAGCCCTTTCCAACCTCCTGCTGCTCTGCACAAATTCCTTTGGGGAGGAGTCAGAATAATTACAACAAGTTATCTTATGATCACATGACATGTTTATTAATCCTTGCTGACCTCACTGTGTCATCACTGTCACTCACACACTCACCATCAGAGCTTTGTCCATGAAAAACTCTTTCCCTGGAGAACCGTCGTTGTACTTGGTGTCGATGGCGAAACAGAGGAAAAGGACGTCGACCACGATCTCGAAGACGGACAGGAAGCAGTGGGCGACGAGGAAGGAGAAGAGACACACGATGGCGAGCGGCAGCAGCCACTCAGCATAATCTCGCTGGTAGTTGAGGAGAAGGACACCAGCGAATGCTGTGGACGTCACGATCAGGACCTGAGGACAGAAGAAAGACCATCATCACCTGTTTTAAGCTACCACAAGGCCCGCCCCCCTGACTGAGGGAAAACAAAAAGTGAGGCAGAAAAAACCTCCCCCAGATCCTCTACCCACCCGTGTAACAACTTAAATAGATCTGTGAGACGAGGACATGAAATCACATGAAGTGCTCTACTGTTTCCTTCCTCCCACAAAAAGGACACCCCTTCCCAGTGCTGGGATCCAGATGAGCTCTGTATCTAAATGTAGCTATAAATCCATGTATAATCCTCCACTGGAGGTCAGCCATCCGTTTTCAACAGGAGGCTTATACAGGAGCCGCCAACAGCCTCTGGGGGAAGCATCCGTGCCAAAGACATCAGTCCATTTTGTCTCTTTGAGGTCCGACAGAGAGCCAAAATTCAGCACCTTTATGCAGCTTAGGTAGAGTGAGGAAAGCTCCCATGACCGGTGTCCTCATTGAAAGAAAGAGACCACTCCCCCACAGCAGGTCTGACAGTGATGGGTGGGAACACATACTCTGCGCCCTTGCTCCACTGGTCAATGTGGGCTCCATCCTGGACAAACACCCATAGTGGAGCAGACAGGGATAGCAGCACCTCCTTGACAGCCTTCCCTACCAGTTTAAAGGACCTTTTGTTGACCCTTCTCAGCGAGTGTCCTGGGTGGTACCTCCAATAGGTGTCCCAATGTGATTATGCCAGCCTCGATAAAACACTCTCTCACACTGGCAGAAGCAAGCACCACACTGAAAAGTAAAGTGTTATTGAACAGTGGCTCCTCAAATATCCACAGTCCAGGCTTAGTGGTGGGAGGATGGCTGATGCCCAGAGTCCTCCAGGCTTCTATCACTGACCAATAAAAGTTTGTGAGGTCAGGAAGACCATGATGGGAGTCCAGCAGGAACAACTGTTTGTCTAGGCCAAGACGTCCGGCCTTCTGTAGGATGAGTTGGGCAGGTGCTCGCCAACAGATAGAGCAGTTGGACAGCAGCTTCTGAGCAGACTGTAGTTTGAAGGCAGCTATCCTGGCCTTGATGTCAATAAGGCCATGCCCTTTCTCTGCCACAGGGAGGTACAGGACAGCAGCCCGCAGCCAATGACAACCAATGCAGAGGCAACCAGGTTGTTGACAATGAGGACTCCTCCCCTGTAGTACAGCTAGGGGAGCAGCCATTTCCACTTAGACAATTTGGCTTCAACCTTTACCAGCACTCCCTCCCAGTTCATTTTTTCTGTGTCCTTGTTGCTTAGAAATACCCCCAGGGTCTTGAGCCCTTGAGTTCCCCAACTGAGGTTCCCCGGAAGAACAGGGGGGAGTTCTGAACTGCACTGCCCCACCAGGCAAGCTCTACTTTTCCCCCAGTTTACTCTAGCCGAGGAGGCTCACCCATACAGAGCCAGGGCCGCTTCTAGCTCTCTCACATCCTTCACAAAGACATTAAGGTCATTGGCATATGCCGATATCACCACAGAGGAGCGGTCAGTCAGCCCTGGTAGAGAGAGCCCCCTCAACTCAATGGCTCAATGGCCATACTATAGAGCTGGCCTGAAATGGGACAGCCCTGCCTGATCCCCCTCTTTACTGGGATTGGGCTACTAAGACCCCCTCCCACCTTTATCACACAACACGCCCCGCTGTACAACAATTTCACCCATGAGCGAAAGTGCTCCCCAACACCAAAGGCTCTTAGTGTGTCAAATAAAAAAGAGTGGTCAACACGATCAAATGCTTTCTCCTGGTCTATGGAGATGGCACCAACATTAATTCCGTACATGTTGCATACATTCATACAGTCTCTCAGTAAAAACAAGTTGTCTATCATAGACCTTTCAGGGACACAGTAGGACTGATCCGCCCGAATTAACAGATTAATAAAAACTTTCAGTCTGTTTGATAAAAACTTGGATAAAATTTTGTAGTCCGTGCACAGTAGAGCGACTGGTCTCCAGTTTTTCAATGATATCAGATCACCCTTCTTAGGTAGAAGGGCAATCACTGCACGCCTGCAGGAAGGTGGCGTGCAGGAGGGCCTTTACTAAAAGACTCTTTAAAAACGTCCAACAGGTCCGCGCCAAGCTCTGTCCAGAAGTTTTTTAAAAAGTCTACAGGTAATCCATCAATTCCAGGGGTTTTTCCCGTAGCCATTTGAGACATAGCAGTGGTTAGTTCCTCTATGGCAATGTCTGTGCCCGGGGTACAGCGCTCCTCTGGACTCTGTGGCTGTGGAAGGTCCAGAGTTAAAGCTGTACTCGCATCCCCATCACAGCCTTCGTCCTCAAACAGTTGAGTATAAAAGTTCACCACTTGTCTCTTTATCTCAGCCTGATTGGATGTTAATTTCCCATCAGGTAGTTGGAGACACACTATCTGCATCCTCTGTGCCACTGTTTTCTCCAGGCTGAAGAAAAACTTTGATGGTGCGTCCAGAGGGGAAACACCCCTTTCTTGTCCTCCAGTGTTCCCAGAACAATTTAAAATGTTGATTAAAAACACAGTCAAGTAAAACTTTGACATTAAAATGCCAAAATGATTTTGTACTGCAAACTCCATAAAGATCGCATGATGGTCAGTAAACCCTACTGGGATGTTGTAACAAGTGGCAGCCCGATTAGTGCAACCAGCTGACAGGTAAATCCTGTCTAGTCTGGCTGCACTAACCACTCCCCCATCACTCGTATCCAAGTGTACTGCCTGACTGAAGGTTTCATCCTCCACACATCGACGAGGTCAGCTTCTGCTGCTAACTGGACTAAAACTGTAGCTGACTGAGGGTGCAGCTCCTGACCAGTCCTATCTACAGGTTCTGTGCAGCAATTCCAGTCCCCCCCCCATCACCACACAGACTTAAATGATCTTTTAAAATGTTAAAAACAACTGAGCATAGGTTTGGAGCATAAATATTAATAAAAGTAAAACAGAACCCAGGAATTTCTGCCTTTACTGAGAGGATCCTCCCCTTTAAAAAATCTGTGCCATTTAAAACATTTACATTTGCTGATGGAGAGACTAAAACAGCGACTCCTGCGCTGATGTTAGAGCCGTGACTGGGCACGATCTGTCCCCCCCACCATAACTTCCAGGCTGTCTCATTCACACTATCACTGTGTGTTTTGTTGAACACACAGTGATACTCTCTACCCCCACTGATGTTTAAAGAAGCCACCAAGAGGACACAAGGAAAAAACAGACAAAGAGGAAACACCCAGTGTTGTATGGTCATTGTTCTATTTATTTAGACCTTCATATTTTTCACTCTTTTCCATACAGTTATGCCTCACTCCTTCCTAACTGTAGTAATATACCGTTTCTTTTCATCAAGTAGGTCAAAACCAACGACTCTTTGTAGAGTGTTTACTGTTTCAATGAATTTTTTCCCATTAGGAAAGTATTCAAACACACTAGCTGACTTACCGAAGGTATCATCTAAAAAGAGATTAATCTCATTTAGAGAGTATAATTCATTCCACTGCTTGTCGCCTGTGCGGGCAGGCGATCCGCTTATGTCCAACGTCTCCACACTTAAACACTTCATGCTTCCAGAGCTGGCGAACACCATATAAAAACCATTCCCATGTTTTACACGGAAAGAAACATCAAGTGTTTGAGTCGGTGAGTCTCAGAACATCAGTACTTGTCTTCTAAAAGACTGAACATGTCTCAGTTTAAGGTCTTTACACCCCAAACCCACCGATCGGAACCCACTGGCAAACTTACCGAACCGCCGTAGCTTCTCCAGCGACTCGTTAGAGACGAATGGAGGAACTCCGGACACTGTGATCCTTGTGGAAGGAACAGCCAACGGTGACACCTGTATATACTCCTCGCTGAGCACGAGGCCGCTCTCCACGAGCTTAGCTACATCGCTTTCTTCATTAAGGAACACGACCACCGCTTTGTTCATGCGGGAAGCGTAACTGATGTTCCCGTGTCCCACTTGATCCCCCACCGCCAACAACACCTGTTCCACCATCACAGTAGACGGAAGAACGACGCACACTCCGTGCTACAGGGACGGTGTCTCAGCAGACGCCATCCCTGCCTCGAAAACACGGAAACACACTAAACACTAGACTACAAACAACTAACAAACATTACTAACAATGACCAAACAATTAGAAAATAAGAAAAAAGATATTTAGGTGTATATAGGAGAAGAAGGGCCTCACCTTCCCCAGAAAGAGGACAAAGTCTCCGATAGCATTGATTGTAGCGACACGCAGCGCGTTTTCCACCAATAAGACAAAGGCGTCGCGGGCTGACGAACAGAAACTGGTGCTGTTGATGGCGGTGGCTGCATATGCATTCTGGGGGAAAAAAGACACCCAAACACCTGAGACAGGTGAGAGACAGACAGACATCTAAAGGGCAGGTGAAGGACAGGTGTATTTACCTGATTGAGATAGTTGAGGCACTTCTCCAAACACCACAAACAGCAGATACAGGTCTTCAGCAGACAGCGGGCACAGACGTTCTCCTGAAACACATGACCAAACAGTGACAATCACAGGTGTGCCCCGCCCACCTGCAGTGTTGTTGAGTTTGTACCTTTCCTCTCAGCTGGTTGTGCATGTACATGAGCAGGAGTCTGGGGATCTTCACCACGGTGATGATGAAAGAACCTTTAGCTACAGTTCCCAGGTGAAACCGCAGCAGCCTCAGGATGGACGACAGGATCGGAGTCAGTGGGAGACGGTTCTTGTCCCTGACACATGAATCACAAACACATGGTGACTCACGAGAACTCACCTGGTGAAGTCGTAGATGACCACAGCTCTGACCACAGTCATGAACTGACAGGTGATTTACAGGTGGAAACTCACCTGGTGAAGTAGTAGGTGACCACAGCTCCAGCCACAGTCATGTGCTGACAGGCCAGAATAAACTCAGTGATCCAGATCAGACCCACAGCATGGTACCAGGTCAGGTACTGAAGAGGACCAGTCAGTCTGAACTCTGTCACACCTGAATCCAGGTTCTGCACCGGCTCACCTGTTGGAGGTGTCAGTTCAGCATATTTGTAAATAATACTTATCCGTGCCCTCGTGTGTGACCCCTCACTGACCTGTGGTTCCCAGAAACAGTAGCACCAGGATCCAGTAGATCCAGAAGACAAGGAGGACAAGGAAGGTAAGGAAGGGCTGCAGGGTGAGGAGGGGCAAGTGGACAAAGACTTTCCCCGCCACGTGAAACAGAGCGATGGTCAAAGCCACGCGTTTCCTCATAAAGAGCATCAGCAGCAACACGATGATCTGGAACACAGCATTCACACCGAGTTCACCGAGAGTTCACACCATGAGTTCACACCGAGAGTTTATGCCTAGCATTCACATCGAGTTCACACCAAGTTCACACCATGAGTTCACACCCGAGTTTTACACCATGAGTTCACCGCGTAGAGTTCACACCATGAGTTCACACAAGGTTCACACGAGAGTTCGCACGAGTTCACACCATGAGTTCACCATGAGTTCACGAGAGTTCACACCATGAGTTCTAGCGAGTTCTGGCGAGTTCACACCGAGAGTTCACACAGAGTTCATGATTCACACCGAGAGTTCACACCATGAGTTCACCGAGAGTTCACGAGAGTTCACCCCATGAGTTCACACCGGAGTTCACGTGAGTTCACACCGCGGAGTTCCCACCAAGTTTACACCACAGAAAAGTTCACGAGGTTCACACCATGAGTTCACACTGAGAGTTCATGCCTAGAGTTCTACGTGGGGATTCACGTGAGTTCACACCGAGAGTTCACTTACATGAGTTCACACCGAGGTTACACCGAGAGTTCACACCATGAGTTCACACCGGAGTTCACGTGAATTCACACTGAGAGTTCATGAAGTTCACACGCGAGTTCACACCAAGAGTTCTGCTTGAGAGTTCACCCCATGAGTTCACCAAGTTCGCTACGTGAGTTCACACCATGAGTTCCACCGAGGTTTACACCATGAGTTCACACCAAGTTCACGCGTGAGTTCACCATGAGTTCCCACCGCGAGTTTACACTGTGAGTTCACGCGGGTGCTGGCGAGAGTTCACCCCATGAGTTCGCACCATGAGTTCACAACAAGGATTCACCCCATGGAGTTCACAACGAGAGTTCACCCATGTAGGTTCGCTCCGAGGTTCACCGTGAGTTGCGCACCATGAGTTCCACCCGAGTTTACACCATGTTCTAGCGAGTTCACCCATGAGTTCTAACAAGGAGTTCACCCCATGAGTTCTAGCGAGGAGTTCACCCCATGAGTTCACTCCGAGTTCACGTGAGAGTTCACCATGAGTTCCACCGAGTTTACACCATGAGTTGCAGGGGTTTCACACCGGGGAGTTCCGCATACCGCTAGTTCACCACGAGGAGTTAACACCATGCGTTCACACCATGAGTTCACACTGAGAGGTCACACCGCGGGAGTTCCACTGAGGAGTTCACACCATGAGTTCACACAGAGTTCACACCATGAGTTCACAGAGTTCACAGGTTCACACGAGTTCACGGAGTTCACACAATGAGTTCACACCGACTTCACACACCATGAGTTCACACCGAGTTTACACCATGAGTTCATACCGAGAGTTCACGCCTAGAGTTAATACCGAGAGTTCACACCGAGTTCATACCGAGAGCTCATAAGTAGAGTTCACACCGAGATTTCACACTGAGTTCACACCAAATTCACAGAGTTCACCGAAAGTTCACACCGAGAGTTCATACGTAGAGTTCACACCGAGTTGATGTCAGTGGGAACCGGCCAAACACAGAGCTCAAACCAGGACGTACGGTGAAGACGGTGGCGGCGGCAGCATAGACGAGCAGTGCCTGACCACCATCTCTGCTCAGCTCCGCCTCCTCCTTTGTTTCCTTGGTTACTTTTGTAGACGTATCATTTCTGTTCAGGCGATGGTCGATGTAAAGCCACCAGAGGACGCTGCTCCCCGCTGAAAACAAACAAACAAACAGATCAAAACTAATTTACAAACAAATACAGTTGTGTGCAAAAGTGTGTGTCCCCTTCCCGATTTCTTATTTTTTAGCATGTTTATCACACTTGTTTCAGATCAAACTAATTTAAATATTAGTCAGACAACACTAGTAAACACAATGTGTTTTTTAATTAGGGTAACCTAACCCTAAACCTTAACCCTAACCCTAAGGGAGGGAAAAAATCTAAACCTACATGGCCCTGTGTGAAAAAGTGTTTGCCCCCTAAACCTAATAACTGGTTGGGTCTCCGTTTGCAGCAACAACTGCAAGCGTTTGCGATAACTTGCAATGAGTCTTTTACAACGCTTTGGAGGAATTTTGACCCACTCATCTTTGTAGAATTGTTGTCATTCAGCCACATCAGAGGGTTTTCGGGCATGAAGCGCCTTTTTAAGGTCATGCCACAGCATCTCAATAGGATTCAGGTCAGGACTTTGACTAGGTCACTCCAAAGTCTTCATTTTGTTTTTCTTTAGCCATTCAGAAGTGGACTTGCGGGTGTGCTTCGGATCATTGTCCTGCTGCAGAACCCAAGTTCGCTTCAGCCTGAGGTCACGAACAGATGGCCGCACATTCTCCTTCAGGATTTTTTGGTAGACAGCAGAATTCATGGTTTCATTTATCACAGCAAGTCTTCCAGGTCCTGAAGCAGTAAAACAGCCCCACACCGTCACACTACCACCACCATATTTGACTGTTGGTATGATGTTCTTTTTCTGAAATGTGGTGTTACCTTTACACCAGATGTAATGGGACACACACCTTCCAAAAAGTTCGACTTTTGTCTTGTCAGTCCACAGAGGATTTTCCCAAAAGTCTTGGGGATCATCAAGATGTGTTTTTTGGCCAAATTGAGACAAGTCTTAATGTTCTTTTTGGTCTTGAACTCTGCCATAGAGGCCATTTCTGCCCAGTCTCTTTCTTATGGTGGAGTCATGAACACTGAGTGAGGCCTGCAGTTCTTTAGATGTTGTTCTGGGTTCTTTTGTGACCTCTTAGATGAGTCGTCGCTGCGCTATTGGGGTAATTCTTGTCGGCTGGCCACTCATGGGAAGGTTGCCCACTGTTCCATGTTTTCTCCATTTGTGATTAATGGCCCTCACCGTGGTTCTCTGGAGTCCCAAAGCTTTACAAAGGTCTTTGTAACCTTTTCCAGACCGATAGATGTCAATTACTTTGTTTCTCATTTGTTCCTGAATTGCTTTAGATCGCGGCATGATGTCTTCCTTATTTGGGATCTTTTGGCCGACTTGACTTTGTCTGACAGGTTCTATTTAAGTGGTCTCTTGAATCAATAGGTCTGGCAATAATCAGGCCTGGGTGTGGCAAGTAACATTTTCCAAAAAATGTGACTAACCACAGTGACCTGATGATTTTACAGGGGGGGCAATTACTTTTTCCCATGTAGGTTTGGACAGTTTTTTCCTCATAATAAATAAAATCATCACTTAAAAACTGCATGTTGTGTTTACTTGGGTTGTCTTTGTCTAATATTTAAATTTGTTGGATAATCTGAAACATTTAAGTGTGACAAACATGCTAAAAAATAAGAAATCAGGAAGGGGACAAACACTTTTTCACACCACAAACTAACAGTGAGTCATGTGGCCTCACCCAGTGAACCGAGCACCAGCAGCGACGTGAGGATCCAGACAAGCACAGTGGAGATGAAACGGACGATGATCGTCAGGATCATGGACAGGACTGAGGTCAAACACACTTAGATCAGTAACATCACTTCTTCAAATAATGGTATTGATATATTAATAATAATAAGATGTTGATGATTTGTCTTCTATCAGACGACCTGATGACCTCACCGAGCGCGAGGACACACAGGCCCACGATGATTTCTTTACTGGCGGCGACGCCTGCGATCAGGCGGTGCAGGGAACTGTTGTCACCCACAAACGTCACCACTGCCTCGGCAAACTTTGTGTAACAGGAAACATCCAGTGGCGTGCAGCGGTTAAATACGGGCAGCGGTTTACTGCGGACAGAGGTCAGAGTTTAGAGAGAGGTCAGAGGTCAGTGACCCTGAGGAGTGTGAGGTCATCAGGTGGACGTACCTCGGTGGAACAGGAAGTTTGGGACACTTGTTGAACCTCTCAGGTAGAACGGCATATTTGTGGGCCGCCAGCTCATATGAGCACAACTCTGACCCTGCAACACACACGGGACATGTTAGGCTCCGCCCACCCACACACCTGCTGACAGGTGAGGGTGAACCAATAAGAAGAGATGTGACTTTCTGATGATCATGTGACAGGTGTGCCCCAACATCATGTGACCCGACATCATGTGACAAGTGTGACCCGACATCATGCGACAGGTGTGACACGACATCATGTTACAGGTGTGCCCCAACATCATGTTACAGGTGTGACCGACATCATGTGACTTGTGACAGGTGTGACCCGACATCATGTGACAGGTGTGTCCCGACATCATGTGACAGGTGTGCCCCACATGTTACAGGTGTGACCCGACATCATGTTACAGGTGTGACCCGACATCATGTGACAGGTGTGACCCAACATCATGTTACAGGTGTGACCCGACATCATGCGACAGGTGTGACCCGACATCATGTTAAATGTGTAACCCGACATCATGTGACAGGTGTGACCCGACATCATGTGACAGGTGTGACCGACATCATGTTAAATGTGTAACCCAACATCATGTGACCCGACATCATGACAGGTGTGACCCGACATCATGTTAAATGTGTAACCGACATCATGTGACAGGTGTGACCCGACATCATCGACAGGTGAGATCATGACATGCGACATGACAGGTGTGACCCGACATCATGTGACAGGTGTGACCCAACATCATGTTACAGGTGTACCCCGACATCATGTGACGACAGTGTGTGACCCGACATCATGACAGGTGTGACCGACCCGACATCATGTGACACAGGTGTGACCGACATCATGCGACAGGTGTGACCCGACATCATCATGTGACATCAGATGTGACCGACATCATGTGACAGGTTTGCCCGACATCATGCGACAGGTGTGACCGACATGACATGCGCATATGTGACCTGACATCATGTGACAGGTGTGACCCGATCATCGACAGGTGTGACCCGACATCATGTTACAGGTGTTCATGCGACATGTGACCATCATGCGACAGGTGTGACCCGACATCATGACATGTGGGTGTGACACAGACATGACATCATGTGACAGGTGTGACGGTGTGACCATGACAGGTGTGTCCGGTCAGACCATGCGGTATGATCCGACATCATGCGACAGGTGTGACCCGACATCATGCGACAGGTGTGACCCGACATCATGCAACAGGTGTGACCCGACATCATGTGACAGCGTGACCTCACCATTGACCATGGCGAAAGTCTTGAGGTCACTGTATGTCCCGAGTTCGTGCCGAGGACACAGGGAGACGCACAAAGCGATGGAGCGGATCTTCCTCTGGACGATGTCGATGTTACAAGGATCCAGAAAGAAAACATACCTGTGGACAGAGAGTCAGGGGAGGAGCCATTCACTTATATGACAATATAATAAAAGGGATCAATAAAATGAATGAGATGATGAAATAAAATGAATATCTACATACATACATACATACATAAACATATACATACACATACATATATATATATATAAAAGTATATATGTAGAGATATACATCTCAGCTACATATATATATACACATACATACATATGTGTGTGTGTTTGAGGATACAATAGAAAAGTATATAGTCAGAACTGATGTTAAAAAGAATAATGACTTAAAAATGAAAGAAAGTTATTTCCTTAAAGGCACAGTATGACAGATGATTGACAGATGATCACCACATCCTCAGTCAGTGACTCACTTCCTGTCCGTGTGGTCGAGGCCGCTCAGTCTCACTCCTTCGATGTGTTCGTTGCGTCGACCGCAGGTGTTTCCGTAGCTGTCGTAGCCAAAGACAAGGCGAGCAGCCCCACCTGTGACCACGGTGAAGCCACAGATGCTTCCCTATGACACAGGTGAGAGGGAGGGAGTGGCTTAGGCACCGCTAATATGTCGACGATCAATAACAGACAGTCCACACTGTGACTCTGCAGCAGCACTCTGTCAATCATTACTCATCAATGACAAGACAAGACGACACAACGACAAGAAGACACAACGACACAACAAGAAGACACAACGACAAGACAAGACGGCACGACACAAAGACAACTACAAGAAGACACAACGACAAAGAAGACAAGAAGACAAGAAACAAGACGACAACGGCAAGAAGCACACGCACAACAACAAGAAGACACAATTCATAAGAAGACAAGACGGCACAACGACAGGAAGACAAGAACAACAACACAACAACAAGAAGACAATTTGACACAACAACAAGAAGACACAAACGAAGACACAACGACACAACAACGACACAACAACAAGAAGACACAACGACAAGAACACAACAACAAGAAGACACAACAAGATACAACAACGGACAATAAGAAGATACAAGGACAAGACAAATAAAAGACAAGAAGACAAGACGACAAGAAGACACAAAACACAAAGACAAGACAGACAAGACACAATACCAAGAAGTACAACGACAAGAAGACACGATTACATGACAAGAAGACACACTAACAGGAACAACAAAATAAAACACAACGACAAGAAGACACAACAACAATACAACGACACAACTACAAAAGACAGACACAACGAACAACACACGAAAAACACAAACTAAAGACTAGACACACAACAAAACAAGACTACACCCTTACACAACTACAAGACAAACAACGACAGACACAACAAGAAGACACAACTACAAGACACAACTATAAGACAAGACAAGAAGACACAACACAAGACACAACTATAAGACAAGACCACAACTATAAGACAAGAAGACACAACTACAAGACAAGACGACACAATGACAAGACACAACGACAAGAAGACACAGAGGACAAGACAACACAAAGACAAGAAGACACTTAAGACAAGACGACACAACGGTAAGAAGACTAGATGACAACGACAAGACACAACAACATGACAAGACACACAACGACAACAAGACACACAACAACAAGACAAGACGACACAACGACAAGACACAACAAGAACACAATACAAGACGAGAAGACACAACACAAGAAGACAGAGCACAACGACAAGAAGACTAACACACTAGACAAGAAGACACAACCACAAGAAGAACTAGAAGACGACACAACGACAAGAAGACAAAGACAAGAAGACACAACTACAAGAAGACAAGACAAACGACAAGAAGACACAACTACAAGACAAGACGACACAACGACAAGAACACACAACTACAAGAAGACAAGACAACCGAACGACAAGAGACACAGCTAACAGACGCAGCTAACAGACGCAGCTAACAGGCGCAGCTAACAGGCGCAGCTAACAGACAAGAAGACACAACGACAAGACACAAAGACAAAATGACAAGACACAACAGACAACAACAACATTCATATACAAAATGTCCTCACTTTCTGAGGTATTCTCCCTTTCTTTCTTTCTCTCTCTCCCTTACTCCCTCTCTCTCTCTCTCTCTCCCTCCCTCCCTCTCCCTCTGCAGAGGACAGTAAAGATGGCGGCCGTGGTTACCATGCCGACGCAGAAGACAGTGAAGAGCAGGAACCAGTGCAGGTCGGTGCAGCTTCTGTCCTCCAGCGGCCTCCACTCTCTCTTAGTCCGCTGAAACACACACACACACACACACACACACACATGAGTACGGAGGGGCAGCTCGGCTCGGCTCGGCTCGGCTCGTCCTCACCGAGCCTCCGGTGTCCCGCCTCTCTCCAGCGGCAGCAGCTAATTGGATTACGGTTGCTGGCTCTAATCCCAGCCCGGGCCTCTGAGCTCCGGCACCGATACAACAACAAACACGGCCCGGTGCTCTTCGGTCGAGCACCGGGGGGCTGGAGCTAGCGCGGCCCGGACCGGACCGGAGGGTACCGTACTTACCTCCGTGCTACCGCAGCATCCCATTGCACTCAGGGCGGACGAGCGTCACGGAGCTTCACGGAGCTTCACGGAGCTTCACCGGGCTTGAGCTCTGCAGCAGCAGGGTCTGCAGCTCGACAGGCGGGGGGGAGGACCGGAGCTTCCCGGAGGCTCAGACCGGAGCGGAGACAGTGCGGACGGTCAGACGGAGTCCTGTGGACCGCGGAACATGACACGAAGGCACCGAGCGGGGTTAACGGTCCACGATTTGTCCGCCACACTTCCTGCTCGGCCGTCAGGTGCAGCGGCCATTCATCTCATTGCGCATGCGCAATTAGAGTCCGGAGAAAGACGGAGCAGCGGGCGCAGTACCGCCAGCGACCGCTGAGTGAAGACCAATGACAGGGTGGCGCAGTTTTCTGAGTCGAACTTTTTATTTTGTAGTTTTTTGATGTTTTCATTTCTGTTAATAAATGAGTTGATTTATTCAGAACCCCATAACATGTGTTGTAAATAACCAGAACTTGCTCAGTTTTCTACCGATTCTTTGGTTTGTTGTAAACGTCGTTTTATATCCCAGCATTTCCAAAAGGTTTCCAATTTCAAGAGGTGTACGCCAAGGATGTCCTATTTCTTGTTTTTTTGTTTTTGATTGTGATTGAACTTTTGATAAATATCTCACATATTCATGGTTTGGCCATCTTTAACAGAGAGATCAAAATGACACAACTAACACTTAATACTTGATTAAATGTCATGTTCATATGAGACTGAAGAGAAACTTATGTTATTAAACATAATATGTGTTAAATATCTTGGTGTTCACATTTCAAAGGGCATGACTCTCAGACAGCAGCAAGAAAACTAAGACCATTTTTAATTGACGGCTTCAAAGAGAGTGTCATTGTCAAAAGCTGAAGGTGTATCAAGATTA
Organism: Solea senegalensis; assembly: GCF_019176455.1. Lineage (NCBI taxonomy): Eukaryota > Metazoa > Chordata > Actinopteri > Pleuronectiformes > Soleidae > Solea > Solea senegalensis. Next base: position 64,833 of record NW_025322480.1, read on the forward strand.
GTTTATCCTGCTTTGTCACTTTTGTTAGTGATATGTTCTGCACAGAAATCAATCATTTATTTATGAAATTTGTGTGGAAAAATAGGAAACATGACCTCAATTCTCAGAAATTCTCAGTTCTCAGAGAGCAGAAGGAGGATTGGGCGTCTTAGATTTGATCGGTTTGAATTGCACCTTTAAGATCAAATGGCTTAAGAAATGTTTGGAATGTCCAGAATGGCTATGGATTTGTATACCATATAATAACTTTAAAAATGTCTAGTGGGATGTAACTACTCCGTCATCAACAGGCTTTATTGTCTTGAAACTGTGTTATGTTATGTTCACCACATAAAACTCTTATTTGGATAATTGTTATAAGATGTTTCTGCTGTGTTTGATCTTTATAGTTATGAACCATTTCTAAGAACGAAATCTTTTCCTCTCATGTATAAAGAATTTATTTCTGTAACATAATTCAGTGAATGAAGTGTCACATTGGTGCCTTCTTTACATCATTAACACATGTAAAGTGTACAAACAAACATATAAGGAAAGAGATTCAAAACTATAATAACAAGATTTCACCTAAAAGCAAATCTTTCTGGAATTCACAATGTGATAATATCCAGTGGCGTAAAGCATGGTTACGTCATGCTTAAATCAGAGAAGTTCTTACACAATATTCACCCGTGTAACAAATGTGTTGACATTGATGCTAAGTGCACTTTTTGCTTCACATTTGTTTCATCACTTCCCCTTTTCTTTTGTTTTTGGAGAGACGTAGAGAAGTCTATTCAGAACAGGACTGGTCATGTCATAGCAATTGCACCAAAGGATATTGTCACTGAATTTAATTGTAGCAACAGATCTTTAAATCACATGGCAAATCTCATTCTTGCAATTGGCAAATTCAATATTCATAAAGCACGATTCTCTAAATCCTTCCCTAACATGAACAGTTTCACGGTTGAATTCAACTTGTACACAGATACTTTATCCTCTATGTCAAACAAAAAAAGTATTTGGATGAATTATTCCCCGTAGACCCTATTGAAGACATTGTGGCTTTTCTCTTTGTGTGTTTATCACAATTTATTTCTTTAAATTGCATTATTTATTTTTATGTTTTTTATTTGGTATGATTTGTATTACTTTGTTTGGTGTATTTCTGATATGCACTTTGTATTAATCTGTATAACCATATGGCTAAATGTCTGTATGTTCCTATTCTTGAATAAAAGTCACTAGTGAAGTGATGACTCCGCCCACACAGGAGGAGAAGCTATGAAGAGACTGAAACTTGAACTGTATAATGTAAAAGTTTCAGCATGTGATGACGATGATGATGATGATGATGATGTACTGCAGGAACAACGTCATGTCACATGATACCTTTGGATAAACTCTGCTGCCTCGTGTGGTCACTTTGTGTCACTGAGGTCAATCTGAACACTGAAGTGACAAAATAAGACATTAGATTGGAGTGATGGAGATGGTTATTATGGGATATAACATAGACAGCCATTCACAGCCATGGCTTTTACTTACAGTGAGCGTCTAAAAACCTGTACTGTCCCTTTAAATCAGTAAAACTCCTCTTTACCTTTTTCCTCAGATGAAGCTGCTGCTGTTGCTGAGAGGTGGAGGACAGATGCTCTGGTTCCATGCTCCTGTGCAGGGTCCTGGAAGGTGTTGTAAGTGCCTGGAAACTCCTGGAAGGTGTCGGACGTGCCTGGAAACTCCTGGAGGTGTCGGGTGTGCCTGGAAACTCGTGGAAGATGTTGGAATGCCTGGAAACTCCTGGAAGGTGTTGAAAGTGCCTGGAAACTCCTGTCAGACTGAGGACAACCGTGCAGTGGTTCTGCTCCGCCTCCAGAGAACACACAGACCTTTGTCTCATTGTTTACTGTTGTACCAGGCTGAGAGAGAGAGAGACAGACAGACAGACAAATAGATAGATAGATAGAGAGACACACACACAGACAGAGAGACAGAGAGAGACAGACAGACAGAGAGAGAGAGACAGACAGACAGAGAGAGAGAGAGAGAGTAGAACAGCTGCTGAAATTCTGGCCCTGACCAGAGTGGACAAAGTAGTCAACTGTCTATGTTAAACCACCAAAAAACTTATCTGGATAATGACCTCAGAGTTAAACCAAAAGCTAAAGCTGAGCCGAGGTGTTAGGTTATTAACATATAATTATATATATAATATATATTAATAAATGACCAGAGTTAAACCTGAAGTTATCTGACAATGACCAGAGCTAAACCCTGAAGTTAAAGCTGGAGGGTTATCTGATAATGACCAGAGTTAAACCTGAAGTTATCTGGATAATGACCAGAGTTAAAACCAGAGTTAAAACCTGAAGTTAAAGATGAGATTATTCCGGATAATGACCAGAGTTAAACCTGAAATTAAAGCTGAGGTTATCTGGATGTGACCAGAGTTAAACCTGAAGTTAAAGCTGAGGTTATCTGGATAATTAAAGATGATTATCTGATAATGACCAGTTAAACCTGAAATTAAAGCAGTTATCTGGATAATGACCAGAGTTAAACCCGAGTTAAAGTTCGAAACCTGAAGGTGCTGAGATCTGGATAATGACCAGAGTTAAACCTGAAGTTAAAGCCGAGGATAATGATAATGACCAGAGTTAAACTCCTGAAGTTAAAGCTGAGGTTATCTGATAATGACCAGAGTTAAACCTGAAGTTAAAGATGAGATTATCTGATAATGACTGAGGCAAACCCGAAATTAAAGCCGAGGTTATCTGGATGACCAGAGTTAAACCTGAAGTTAAAGCTTAAGTTATCTGGATTTCATGACCAGAGCTAAACCTGAAGTTAAAGGAGATTATCTGGATAATGACCAGAGTTAAACCTGAAGTTATCTGGATAATGACCAGACCATGAGTTAAACCTTGAAGTTATCTGATAATGAGGAGTTAAAGCTTTCGAAGTCATCTGATAATGACCAGAGTAAACCTGAAGTTAAAGCTGAGGTTATCCGATAATGACCAGAGTTGAACCTGAAGTATTCCGATCTGATAATGACCAGAGTTATACCTGAAGTTTGCCGAGGTTATCTGGATAATGACCAGAGTTAAACCTGAAGTTAAAGCTGGATAATGACCAGAGTTAAACCTGAAGTTATCTGGATAATGACCAGAGTTAATCCTGAAAGTTAAAGCGGTCATCTGGATAATGACCAGAGTTAAACCTGAAGTTTAAGCTTTCGAGGTTATCCGATAATGACCAGATTTAAACCTGAGTTAAACCCTGAATTTATCTTGATAATGACCAGAGTTAAACCTGAAGTTATCTGGATAATGACCAGAGTTATACCAGAGTTAAACCTGAAGTTATCTTGATAATGAACCAGAGTTATACCAGAGTTAAACCTGAAGTTATCTGGATAATGACCAGAGTTAACCCTGAGTTAAAGCTGAGGTTATCTGGATAATGACCAGAGTTAATCCTGAGATAAAGCCAAAGTCATCTGGATAATGACCAGAGTTAAACCTGAAGTTAAAGCTGAGGTTATCTGGATAATGACCAGAGTTAAAAAATAAGTTATCTGGATAAAGTCAGACTCAGTAGATTTGGTTCCTTTAATGAGACTTGTTCAGGGTCAGTAACAGTTTTTCCCATCAGCGTTTGTTGTCACATGACATCATCATGACATCATCAGTGCAAAGAGAAACAAAGTGCTGCTGGTGTCAGTGTCGCCTCCTGCTGGTCGCAGCTCAGACACAAAAACAAACATGAGTGAGGATCAATGATCAGCTGATCACCGTTCAATACCGTAGTGTGAGGAGCCGATGAGGTCATTCACTGTTTCACACCCACACGAACAAATCTGTCAAATCAACACGGAACGCTGTGATTGGCTGTTCAACAGGAAACAGATTACATTTAAACATAAATAAAAAAATCTAAAGGTTTTTTAAAACACTGATTTTCAGTCTCGTCTTTGGACGTTTGAAATGATTCAGATTCTTCATCGTTAGTCCAGAACACACACACACACACACACACACACACCACAGCGCACACACGCACACGCACACACACACAGGTCAGCGGCCGGAGAACAGTCACAGGTCACAGGTCAGCGGCTGCGACAAAAAATCCCTTGCATTGACTGGCATAAGGCAGGAGGTGACTCCACCCACTAAAATCAGGTGGGGGGGAGGGGTCAGGTCTTCAGGTTGTCACATGACGCTCTCTGTCAGCGTGTGGTCGTGGCCCTCTGCGGCGCCAGTGTTGAGCGCGGGGACGTGGACGGACACGTCTTTGTGTCTCACAGCATTGTCTTTGGAGTGATAGTCGTCGCTCTGGTCCTTCGCAAAATTCACAAACACCTGCGACGACAAACAGGAAGTCAATTTTCTAATCAGCCCTGTCACCCGACGCGGCGTCCCGGCGGCACGCTTACCTGGTCGAGCGTGGTCTGCGTGACGGAGTAGTCCTCGATGTGTAGCGTGTCCTTGTTGTCGGCGAGGACGGAGAAGATGTGAGCGAGCGAGGTGAGCGAGGACGGCAGCTGATACTGAAGCATGTTACGATGACGCTCCTTCAACGTGCTGCCGCGCAGCTCGCTCTCGATGAACTTCATCACAGGAACCAGGTCAGGGTCGTGACCTGTGACCCGCAGGATGATGGTGTAACCATCACCAAACCTGTGGAGGAGGATGAGGAGGAAGATGATGATGATGATGATGATGACGTCACAGTGGCAGAGACAGAGAGTGTGCGTGTGTGTGTTACCTGTTCTTCAGGTGTTGGACGCTGCCCAAACATCTGAACCTGCCGTTGACCATGATGGCCATCCTGGTGCACAGAGCCTCACACTCCTCCATACTGACACACACACACACACACACAGATGATCATGTGACACGCATCAGCTGACGTCGAGTGAAAAAAGTGAAATGAAAAAAATAAATAAAAATGAACTGAGGTCACGTGTCCTCGGCGTGTCTCACCTGTGTGAGGTGAGGACCACAGAGCGTCCCTCCTTGATGACACTGAGGATGCAGTTCCAGAGAGCGCGGCGAGCTTTAGGGTCCATGCCGGTTGTGGGCTCGTCCTGTCGCCATGACAACAGCGAGGAAGAGGTTGGACCAGAGGAAGAGGAAACAAAGTGTGAAGGTTAGATGAAGTAGGAGGAGCATTGTGTCACCTGACTAACACCTGTGTGTGTGTGTGTGTGCCATGCTGCTGAGCTGCTCTCTGATTGGCTGACAGAGGTCAGCTGATGTAAAAACACTTTCTGCTGTGATTTTCCTCAGTGGGTGGAGCTTCACTATGAAACTGTGCCACCTCCATGGCAACCAAGGAACTCAGTCCACTGAGGAAGACCATGGAATTCATTCAGAGATGCTGAGACGGTGGAGAAGAAGAGGAGGAGGGGGAGGAGTTACCAGGAAGACAACGGGCGGAGCGCCGATCAGAGACATGGCAGTGGACAGTTTCCTCATGTTTCCTCCGCTGTAACTTCCTGCTGCTTTGTCAGCGTATTTGATCAGACCCAACTTCCTGATCCCCCACTCTGCCACCTGTCAATCAAACACATGACATCATCATCATCATGTGCACAGAAGGAGGGGCAACAGAAGATTTACACCCACAAAACTGCAGGGAGTACACACTAGCCCATTCCGGGGACTGGACCCTCCGGAGCATGGATTTGTCAGCCGGATGACGTCAGTCTACAACGTCAGTCTACGTCGTCAGTCTATGTTGTAAGACTACGACGTCAGTCTATGTCGTCAGTCTACGAAGTCAGTCTACATCGTAAGACTACAATGTCAGTCCATGTCGTCAGTCTACGTCTGTCTATGAAGTCAGTCTACGTCGTAAGACTACGACGTCAGTCTATGTCGCCAGTCTACGTTCAGTCTATGTTGTAAGACTACGACGTCAGCCTGTTCGTCTACGTCAGAAGACTACGCACGCCGTCTATGTTGTAAGACTACACGCCAGTCTGGCGTCGCCACGCTAGGGGTCACACAAGTCAGCCACGCCAAGACTACAATGTGCATGTCGCCGCCGTAAGACTACTACGTCAGTCTATGTCGTCAGTCTACGTCGTCAGTCTACGTCGTCAGTCTATGTTGTAAGACTATGACGTCAGTCTATGTCGTCAGTCTACGAAGTCAGTCTACATCGTAAGACTACAATGTCAGTCCATGTCGTCAGTCTACGTCTGTCTATGAAGTCAGTCTACGTCGTAAGACTACGACGTCAGTCTATGTCGTCAGTCTACGACGTCAGTCTATGTTGTAAGACTACAATGTCAGTCTGTCGTCAGTCTACGTCGTAAGACTACGACGTCAGTCTATGTTGTAAGACTACGACGTCAGTCTATGTCGTCAGTCTACGTCAGTCTACAAAGTCAGTCTACGTCATAAGACTACAATGTCAGTCTATGTCGTCAGTCTACGTCGTAAGACTACGACGTCAGTCTATGTCGTCAGTCTACGTCGTCAGTCTACGTTGTCAGTCTACGTGTAAGACTATGACGTCAGTCTATGTCGTCAGTCTACAAAGTCAGTCTACGTCATAAGACTACAATGTCAGTCTATGTCGTCAGTCTATGTCATCAGTCTACGTCGTAAGACTACGACGTCAGTCTACGTTGTCAGTCTACGTTGTAAGACTACAACGTAAGACTACGACGTCAGTCTGTCGTCAGTCTACATCGTCAGACTACGACGTCAGTCTATGTCGTCGGTCTACATCGTCAGTCTACGACGTCTCCTTCGTATCGGCCGACGTTAACTTGTTTGGGAAGGATAGGTCTGGTGTATCCTTCTCAGCCGACCATATCCCATAATTCTTTGTGCGCCAGCGGCAAATCTCTTCTAATACAAACAAGATGGCGGAGCGAAGCGTCTCGAGTGGCAGCAGCGAGTTTGTTATGAAGTGTAAGTTTGACAAATGAAACTGAACTAATGAAACGTGTTTGTTCACTGTCTGCTGTTCACTGTCTGCTGTTCACTGTATGCAAGCACCGGGAAACAGTCGTTTCAATCACGGCGTAACTTTGAAACTTTGAAACTTGAACTATATAATGTGTATAATGTGTATAATGTATATAATGTATAAAATGTGTATAATTATATAATGTGTATAATGTATATAATGTGTATAATGTATGTGTATAATGTATATGTGTATAATGTGTATAATGTATATAATGTATATAATGTATGTATATAATGTGTATAATGTATATAATGTGTATAAAGTGTATAATGTGTAAAATGTGTTAAATGTATATAATGTGTATAATGTATATAATGTGTATAATGTGTATAATGTATATAATGCTTCATTTGCCAAATACAGGTTAGGGTTGTCTTGTGGTAAGACATAAATATTGCGTCGGTAATTCCTAAATCGCGTAAGCGTAATGTTTTGTCAATAATGATCATTTTGTGCTAAAACTACAGATACATCTGTCCTTGTCTTTTGTCTCTGAATAGTATTATTTTGGAAAGAATGGGCCTGCAGGGGGCGACATAACTCCCTCACAGGCAAAAAAGAAATATAAAGTATATAGCAAGTATATATTAGTTTGATAAGTGTGTTTATCATGGGCATTAATAATATACTTTGTTGTTATTGTTGACTTTAGTGATGAATCCTCTGTTTCAGGCTCAGGGGAACGAGTGAGTGTGAAGCCCACTGCTGAACTTGTCCCTGGTCTGTCCACATGTACACAGGTGCTGGGACAGAAGCCTGTCCTTATCTCCTCCATGCCTGAGGACAGACCAGGGCCAAGTTCAGCAGTGGGTGGATGACAGGAGGGCGGCGAAGAAGATGAAGAAGAGGAGGAGGAGGTGCAGGTGCCACAAAAAGGAAGAGGGACAAGGAGGAGGAACTCGTCGACCTCCTCAGGGAGGACATGAAGCGAGAGAGGGAGATGGAGTAGAGGAGGACTCCTCTCCATCCTAGAAGACTGGACCGTCTCATTTCACAGCGCTTGACTTCCGGGTCCTCCAAAGTGTTCGGTTGACGGAGTCATATCCTCCGTAGGGTCCAGTCCCTGGATCGTCTACTGTGTACAGTGTGTAGTACAGTGTGTAGTGCAGTGTGTAGTGCAGTGTGTGGTGCAGTGTGCAGTGTGTGGTGCAGTGTGTGAAAAGTGTGTGTAGTACAGTGTAGTGCGCCTGTAGTGCAGTGTGTAGTACAGTGTGTCGTGGGCAGTGTGTGTGGTGCAGTGTGTGTGGTGCAGTGTGTGGTGCAGTGTGTGTGTGTGTGTGTGTGCAGTATGTAGTGCTTTTGTGTAGTACAGTGTATAGTGCAGTGTGAGTAATACAGCAGTAGTGCAGTATGTAGCACAGTGTGTCGCGGCAGTGTAGCGTGTGTGCGCAGTGTAGTGCAGGTGTAGTGCACTATGTAGGTAAAGGATGTAGTACAGTGTGTAGTGCCTGTGTAGTGCGGAAAGTGTGTAGTGTTAGGTGCGTGTAGTGCAGTGTAGTACATTGTGTAGTGCAGTGTGGTGCAGTGGTGCAGTGTGTGTGTGTGCAGTATGTAGTGCTTTGTGTAGTGCTGCGTATAGTGCAGTGTGTAATACAGTGTAGTGCAGTGTAGTGCAATGTGTAGTACAGTGTGTCGCGGCAGTGTAGTGCGGTGGTGCAGTGTGCAGTGCAGTAGTGTAGTGCACCATGTGGTAAAGGGTGTAGCACAGTGGTAGTGCAGCGGCAGTATGTAGTGGCTGCGTGTAGTGGCATCGGCAGTTGTGTGTAGTGTGTAGTGCTGTGTAGTGCAGTGTAAGGGCCAGGTAGTAACAGTGTGTAGTACAGTGAAAAGTAAGTGTGTGGAAGAGTGTGTGTAGTGCAGTGCAGTGCAGCAAGTGTAAAAGCGCCTGTGTAGTACAGTGTAGTGTAGTGTGTGTGTAGTGCAGTGTGTAGTACAGTGTGTAGTGCGCTGTGTAGTACAGTGTGTACTCACATGGCAGACTTGGTGTTCAGGGACACCTCTGAGTACGGCGTACAGCTCCAGATGTTCTCTTCCTGTTAGCAGCTCGTTGATGGCGTCAAACTGAGGACAGTAACCCATGTTCTGATGGACCTCATCTATTTCCCTCAGGATACTGAGACAGGTGAGACAGAGACAGAGACACACTCACACACTCTTGTTAATACCAACACATCCTGTACTACTTCAAAGTAAAAGCATGAGTGTCTGTTCCCTAATTCCTTTCATTTTTTTCCATCAAGGCTTTTATTGTGACCTTTGACCTCACCTCTTCCCAGCCAGGAAGGCTTCTCCACTGGTCACCACTGTGTCTCCGGTCAGCATCTTAAAGGTTGTAGTTTTTCCTGCTCCGTTCACACCAAGGAGGCCGAAACCCTGTGACACACACACACACACACACACACACAGAATTAACCTCTGCTGTACTGAAGGCCGGGTTTAGTGGCCGCTGTGGGCGTGGTCAGTCTCACCTCTCCAGGCGGAATCCCGACGCACAGTCGATCGACGGCCGGTTTCTGCTTCCTCTTAAACACCTGCAGGAACACATGATGATTCATACACTGATGACCTCACTGATGACATCACTGCCAGGGCGTGGTCACGCACCTTAGTAAGCTGCCGCAGCTCCAGGATGTCTCCATGTCCAAGACCATGGACAATCTTCTGTCTCTCACGCGCCACGTCCTCATCCTCCTCACCGAGTGGACCAAGTTTAGTGAGTTTACTGACGGAGCTGCACACACACACACACAGTCACACACAGTCACACACAGACACACACACACACAGACAGACAGACAGACACACAGACAGACAGACAGACACACACACACACGAAGGGGATGAAAATACCAACACAATTTGTTAGCTCATATTTGTCATTTTCTGTGTGTGAGATTGTGTGATTGTGTGTGTGTCTGTGTGTGTAACCTGGGCTTGATGAAGAACTTGTACTGGATGAGGACGGTGATGATGAAGAAAACCACGCCCTCCACCGCCATGGCGAATAAGTTCTTACCGACCATGTCCCACTCGAGAGGAGAGCGGAACCGGTTTTCGCCTGAAACATCACAACAACATCATCACAGGAGGTAAACTTGAGTTAAACATGAAGTTATCTGGATAATGACCAGAGTTAAACCTGAGTTACAGCTGAAGTTATCTGGATAATGACCAGAGTTAAACCAGAGTTCAACCTGAGTTAAAGCTTTAGTTATCTGGATAATGACCAGAGTTAAACCTGAAGTTATCTGGATAATGACCAGATTTAAGCCTGGGTTAAACTTGAATTTATCTGGATAGGTTAATCCTGAGTTAAGCTGAATTTATCTGGATAATGACCAGAGTTAAACCTGGAAGTTATCTGGATAATTGACCAGTTATACCTGAGTTAAAGCTGAATTTATCCTGGATAATGACCAGAGGATTAAACCTGGTTAGCTGAAGTTATCTGGATAATGACCAGACTTAAACCTGACGTTATCAGGATAATGACCAGAGTTAATCCTGAGTTAAAGCTGGTTATCTGGATAATGACCAGATTTAAACCTGAGTTAAACTTGAATTTATCTGGATAATGACCAGAGTTAATCCTGAGTTAAGCTGGTTATCTGGATAACTGACCAGATTTAAACCTGAGTTAAACTTGGGAATTTTATCTGGATAATGACCAGGAGTTAAAAGCTAGAGATTATCTGGATAATGACCAGAAGTTAATGAGGAGTTATCTGGATAATGACCAGAGTTAAACCTGAGTTAAACCTGATGTTATCTGGATAATGACCAGAGTTAAACCTGAAGTTATCTTGATAATGACCAGAGTTAAACCTGAGTTAAACCTGACATTATCTGGATAATGACCAGAGTTAATCCTGAGTTAAAGCTGAAGTTATCTGGATAATGACCAGATCAGAACCTGACTTAAACTTGAATTTATCTGGATAATGACCAGGGGTTAATCCTATGAGTGAAAGTTGAAGTTATGCGGATAATGACCAAGAGTTAAACCACAAGGTTATCTGGATAATGACCAGGGGTTAAACCACCAAGTTATCGTGTGACAAGTTAATCCTGAGTTAAAGCTGGTTATCTGGATAATGACCAGATTTAAACCTGAGTTAAACTTGAATTTATCTGGATAATGACCAGAGTTAATCCTGAGTTAAAGCTGAAGTTATCTGGATAATGACCAGAGTTAAACCTGAGGTTATCTGGATAATGACCAGAGTTA
>NW_025322481.1:0-7500 GCF_019176455.1 Solea senegalensis
AAGTGTGTGTGTGTGTATGTGTCTGTTATAAACACTGACCTTGTCAGGACCAGTCGTCCTCATGGAGACCAAAACCTGGTCCTAGTGAGGCAGAACCTCCTTTCTGTGAATTTTGGTTAAGGTTAGTGATGAGACTTAGTTTAGTCTGTAACTGTGTGTGTGTGTGTGTGTGTGTGTGTGTGTGTGACGAGTTTCACTCATAAAAACTCAACAGCTGACAAACATCAGTTCAGAGTGGCAGCCATTTTGAATTCAGATCTTGGATCGTCCACATGTGAATAATCTCAGATTACAATTGAACTTAATCCACGTTTCTGTGAATTAAGTCGATAAATAAAAAAACAAAGTCAACTTTAACAAAGATGAACTGAGACAGATTCAGTGGTCGCTCACTCTCCCACACCAAAGTCCACAGAGAAAATCATTGTTTTAAATGACAAAATAAGACATTTGAAGTCAGTGATGGAGGCAGCTGTGTGCGCGCGTGTGTGCGTGTGTGTGTGCGTGTGCGTGCGTGCGCGCGCGTGCGTGTGTGTGAGAGAGATGTTAAAATCACGGATTTTCTCTACGGGGTTTGGTCAGAGGCAGAATTAACAATAAAGAGGTTAATATTCTGCCTAATTTATTTACACAATAAAATATAATGACGTTAATTGAACTATTTAAAAGTTTATTTAAAGTTAGTCCATGATTTCTAAAAATGTGACGTGAACCTGCATCCTGACGTTAAATAAATCCTGCAGTCCGTGAACGCAGCAGGGATAAGCCACGCCCCTCCCGGTGACCGGCGGCAGTAGTGGTGCGTTCACGGACTTTTTCTTTGAGAGTTTGAAAAGTTGTCAACAGAGAAAGAAAAGACGGAGAAGAAAGAGGAGACGAAGCAGAGTCTGCGCGGCTTCACACGGACTGAGGAGGTGGAGGAGGAGGAGGAGGAGGATGGGCTGCAGCCACAGTCAAGCGAAGGTCAGTACGAACACGAAAAAACGCAAAAAAGTCCCGGGAGAACCGGCTGGAGGCGGCGGGGGTTGTCGGGAGTGAGCGGCCGGCGGCGGCAGCTGCTGCTCGGCCGCTGAACGCGCGGAGCCTCCGCTCGTCAGAGGCTCGAGCTGCGACTTCTGCTTTTCTTCTTCTGCTTTTCTCCTTCTTTTCTTCTTCTCTTCTTCTTCTTCGTTTGTTTTTCACAGATGTTAAAGTTGCGCTAACAAAGTGACTTTAGTTTGTCTCCACATGTGTTTTTAATCGTGTTTGAATCTCAGTTTGTCATAAAAACCGCGGTTTCCCTTTGATCTTCATTCATCCATAACATACTTCCACTTTGACATTAACGCGATGAATGCTACGATTTTCCATCTTTAAAGAGGCTTCTATTGTCACAAAATGTTGCTGCCTCCACAGCGCCACCTACAGGCCACTGGTTACATTACAAACAGGAAAACAGCTGATCCAATTGCCATGTTGATATTAATGAATAATCTGATGTTGAAACCTAAACTTTAATCGTACTTCTTACCTCACCACCAGGGGCAGACGTTTTTGTTGCTCTTGTCTACGTGATAATTTAGCTCATACGTTAACAGTGATGCTAACAGTGCTTTGAACTAGCGACAGCTGTTATGATGCGTTCTTTTTGTCGCCAGAACTCTGAGCAACCGAACCAATCCCGACATCGCATTCCATATTATCGGGATAATGTTATTATATTGTCATGGTATCGTATTGTGATAGTATTGTAACCGCATCGCGTCTTAAGTATCGTGATAATATTGTCCCGTGACTAAAGTATCGTGATAATATCGTACTGTGACTAAAGTATCGTGATAATATTGTACCGTGACTAAAGTATCGTGATAATATTGTACCGAATGAGTATGTATATGTGACTAAAAGTATCGTGATAATATCCTACCTTGACTAAAATCGGATAATATTCTACCGTGACTAAATATCGCGGATAATATTGTACTGACTAAAAGTATCGTGATAATATCGTACCTTGACTAAAGTATCGTGATAATATTCTACTGTGACTAAAGTATCGTGATAATATTGTACTGTGACTAAAGTATCGTGATAATATCGCATGACTAAAGTATCATGATAATATCGCAGTGACTAAAGTAGATAATATTATCGCGACTAAAGTATGATAATATTGTACCGTGACTAAAGTATTGTGATGATATCCTACCTTGACTAAAGTATCGTGATAATATCCTACCTAAAGTATCCGGATAATATCCTACCTTGACTAAAGTATTGTGATAATATTGTACCGTGACTGATAATATCCTACCGTGACTAAAGTATCGTGATAATATTTACGTGACTAAAGTATCGTGATAATATCCTACCGTGACTAAAGTATCGATAATATAGTGACCAAAGTATGATAATATTTGACTAAAGTATCGTGATAATATCCTACCGTGACTAAAGTATCGTGATAATATCGTACAGTGACTAAAGTATCGTGATAATATCTAAGTGATAATATCCTACGTGACTAAAGTATAATATCCTACCGTGACTTAAGTATCGGGATAATATCGCATCGCGACTAAAGTATCGCGGATAATATTAGACTAAGTATCGTGATAATATCGCATCGCGACTAAAGTATGATAATATCCTACCGTGACTAAAGTATCGGGATAATATTGTACTGTAAAGTATGATAATATTGTACCCGTGACTAAAGTATCGTGATAATATCCTACCGTGACTTAAGTATCGCGGATAATATCGTACCGCGACTAAAGTATTGTGATGATATCGCATGACTAAAGTATCGTAATATCATGACTAAAGTATGATAATATTGTACAGTGACTAAAGTATGATAATATTGACTAAAGTATCGTGATAATATCGTACGCGACTTAAGTATGATAATATCGTACGCGACAAAGTATCGTGATAATATTGTACCGTGACTAAAGTATCGTGATAATATCGTACCATGACTAAAGTATCGTGATAATATCGTACCGTGACTTAAGTATCGTGATAATTTCGTATCGTGATAATTTCGTATCGTGATAATTTCACGCCGTGACTTAAGTATTGTAATAATATCGCATGGTGTCTCATATCGTATGATGACTCCGCCCATGACTCCGGGGGCGGGGCTTACGGCAGGATGGTGTTTGTTAGTTCAGGCTGTTCTTTGATGACGCACTCACACAAACTAAAATATCTCCTCACACTTCACTCGTCACGTTAGCTTAGCACGAGAGCAGGAGGCGGGAGTTTCCACGAGCTGTTACACAAGCAGTAAATCTTTGATAAGCTCAGAATAAACACTGATCACAGAGAGAGAGGATCAACGAGGCTGACACCAAACCTGCCGGCTAATCCTCGTTAGTTCAGCATGACACCAGCGTTTAAAGGAGCAGTTCAGCTGTTTTTAAAGAAAATAACACATGCTACGTCACATGTTCTTTATCTCACTGTCAGACAGAAGTTTGTAAACCACTCACTCTGCTGCCTCGTGTGGTCACTTGGATTAGAGCTTGTGTGTGTGTGTGTGATAAAATCAGTGATTTTCTCTATGAAGTTTAGTGTGATGTGTTAAAAGATTGATTTTAGCCTCTTAAACCACTCGTGACGTTTGGACTTTGGTGTGAGAGAGTTTGGAAGTGACACATCGTCGCTATAAATTGACTGAGCTACAAAAAGGTGACCTCTGACCTCTGGAATTAGAACCAGAACACGTTCATGTCACAATAACGTGTGAAGGTTTTCAGGGTGAATCCACTCACAATGAGTCTCTGTGTCAAAGGGAAAGCAGCTGAACTCACCGTGGTCAGCTGATGTTGTTATTATTGTTTATATATATATATATATATACACTGTATATATATGTGTGTGTGTGTGTGTGTGTATGTGTATATATATATGTGTATATATATATGATTTTTTAAATTCGGCGTTTAAAATCCTTCGCTCAGATTGACGTCAGTGACAGGAAGTGACCACACGAGGCAGCAGAGGAGCAGCAGCTACACTCACTGGTTTGGTACAGGGAACCTGCTGCTCCCTCAGCTCCTCCCACTGCAGTTTGAACCAATGGGAAGATTTATGTTCACCTGTGAAACATCTGCGGGAACTTGACGGTGAAACGAGCCTCAGCGGTTTCTCTGTGGAGACTGAAGTGCTGAACAAACACACCAGACGAGTCTGATTTACTGCCTTTTTAAAAGTGAGGGCCCCTAATGGAACACATGCTCCTCCCCCTCCTCGTCCTAAAGCTGTGAAACACACGACGACCACGGCGAAGACACGCTGCTGAGCTTCAGCTGCTCTGACGTCGTCCCGTGTTTAACCCTCACAGATTTATTGTTTCAGCTCTGAGGTGGAATAACGTCACAGTCAAGTTTATGTGTGTTTATACAGAGTGTGTGCGTGTGTGTGTGTGTGTGTGCGCGCGCAGGTGTGTGTGTGTTTGTGTGTCAGGGTGCATTGTTTGGCTCCTGCTTGAAAATGAGTGGCTGTGATGCACACACAAACCACTGCCATGCTGGTGTGTGTGTGTGTGTGTGTGTGTGTGTGTGTGTGTGTGTGTGTGTGTGTGTGTCTGCCGAGATCAGTGCAGACGTGTCAACAGGAACCTGAAGTTTGTGTCACTTTGTAAAGCACTCACTCTCCTACACCAAAGCCCACAGAGAAAACTACAGTGATTTTAACATCACACACACACACACACACACACACACACACACACACACACACACACACACACACACACCCATTTATCACACACAGCACACACACACAGATTGACGTCAGTGACAGAAAATCACTGGTTTTCTCTGTGAGGTTTGGTGTGAGAGAGTGAAACATGGATTAAGTTCAGTTTTAATCTGAGATTATTCACATGTGAGAGGATGAGCTCTGATTTCAAAATGGCCACTGGAACGTTCCATGTTTTTCTTCTTCTCTTCCTGTCGTTATCAGAAGAAAAGCAAAGGCAAGAAAGGAGAGAAGAGCCAGAAAGACAAGAGCAGCCGAGATGACGGAGGGGAGTGAGTGAGTGAGTGTGTGTGTGTGTGTGTGTTCTCACCCTCATCACTTCCTGTTTCCTTTTTCATTCTTCACCTCACTCAGATGTCAAACTCATGTTGACATAGATTTGTCTCTGTTCTAGTTCCCACTCGACTCGCTTTAGCTTCACTCACATTGTTTTGCATGGCTTCGTAGCTCCTCCTACCTGTGGGCGGAGTCATCACAGCACATGACGTGGTTTTCTCCGCAGTACAAACACAAACTAGTGACGTTACCCCGCGGTGAATGTTTATATATATTTATATATATAAATATATATTTATGTATTTAAGTATTTAAAACTTGTACAAATGACATTGAAGTTCATAAAAATAATGGTAATCAAAAAATATCGTAGCGTGACTTAAATATCGTAGCATGACTTATATATAGTGACTTAAATATCATGACTTAAATATAGTGATTATATTGTGACTTAAATATCGTAGCATGACTTAAATATCGTGATAATATCGTAGCGTGACCTTAATATCGTAGCGTGACCTAAATATCGCGATCATATCGTAGCGTGACCTAAATATCGCGATCATATCGTAGCGTGACTTGAATATCGTGATAATATCGTGACATTTTTAGTCGACATTTGATTGTGTACGATGGATTTCCTCCTCCGTATGTAAACGTACTGATTCATGTCGCTTCTCCATCGTACTCTTCTAACTCAACTTGACTCAGTCATGTTGTTTTCCATGACTTCATAGCTCCTCCTCCACATGGGCGGAGTCATCACAGCAGGTCTGTGTGAAACTGTGGTGACGTGGTTTTCTCTGCGACTCAAACTATTGACTTGTAAAGCAGTTGTTTTGGGTGAAAGTGAATCATTAGAATCATTAGAATCAGAATGGTTCACTCACTGATGATGGTGCGGTCTGACTCCTCTTTCACTTTGATGTACTGTTGTGTACTGTTGTGTACTGTTGTGTACAGTTGTGTACTGTTGGACTTTGTTGCTTTAAGAACGTTGTCATCATTTCCACGTTTCTAACACTGGTCACATGACCTGATGATGACAGAGTTTGTTTTTCTCCCACTGTGTTTTCACTTGTTTGAATTCCACAGTGTGTGTGTGTGTGTCACTGTGTGTGTGTGTGCATGCTTACATGTCGGCGATGTCACCGACAGCTTAAATGGAATTACATTAGAAAATCTTTGTGTGGGGTGTGTGTGTGTTTTTCGTTACAAATATTTCGAGCCCTTGTCAGACCAGTATTTGGCTCGGCGTGAGACCAAAACCTGGTCCTAATGAGGCAGAACCTGATTTCTGAGGAACTGGTTAAAGTTAAAGACTAAGATTTGAATGGTGGTTATGGTTAAAGTTAGTGATGAGACTTCTTTTAGTCTGTGTGTGTGTGTGTGTGTGTTGTGTCTCCATGGCGATGACATCATGTCTTTGTACAGTTTCTTTGTTAACCCTTCATCACCTGAAGAAACACAATAAAACTGAAAAATCAAAGAATCTTTATGTGATGAGTGAATAATCAATATGATTGATTGATTGATGGATGGATGGATGGATGTTTTGCAGGTAAAGGGGCGTCGGCAGAGCAGGCAGATGTTTGTCTGGAGAAGCAGCTGGAACGCTTTGAGTGGCAGCTGAGGATTTTAAAGGAGGTGCTCTCGGCCAATGGGAACCCGGAGAGGGCGGAGCTTCTCAAAGACCACGCCGACGAAGACGTGTGCACCCTCGTCCTGGGCATCCTCGACAAGGTGAGTCACCTGTGGGTCGGTTAGTCGATGATGGGTTGATTAGTTGGACGGTAGTTGTTAGTTATGTAGTTAGTTATTAATGACTGAACCAGACTGAAGAGTTTCTCACAGTGTCACTGTCGTATGATGATGATGATGATGATGATGATGATGATGATGATGATGATGAAGGTCACTTCACAGGTTATTCATAGACAGCAGCTGTGCAGCGTCTGTGGGTCATGTGACCTTATCATGTTATTACCATGTTATTCTCATGAGGATCTTTGAAGACTTTACTTTATTATCTTTAAATATTGACATTTTTCCAGGTGAAAACGGAGACGACGGCCGATTTAAACGTTCTGCACCAACACAGAAGTCAGACTGTGACCGAGGAACACGAGAGACACGTGGACGGTAACGCGCACGCACACACACACACACACACACGCACACACACACACACACTGAATGAGTCTATGTTTTCTATAATTAGCCTGTTAGCTCAGCGCTAACAGGCTAATTATAGTGGAGCTGATGAAACAGATTTAGTGAACGACAGATAACTAGTGTTCAGTTATTGACTGTTACAAACATGTAGAGTTTGTAACAGTTTGAACATGAACACATGAACGTTATATGAACACATGAACGTTATATGAACGATATATGAACACATTAACTTTATATGAGCACATGAACTTTATATGAACACATGAACGTTATATGAACATACAACGTGATGAA
>NW_025322481.1:15000-28947 GCF_019176455.1 Solea senegalensis
TTGTTATTTGTTGAATGCCCTGCCAGACACGCCGGGGGTCCCCCTCGTTGAAGTGTTCCTCGATCTTCCTCCTGTATGCTGCTTTTGCCTCTTTGATTCCCTTCTTTAGGTTGGATCTGGCAACATTGTATAGCTCCCTGTTGCCAGAGCGGAAGGCAGTATCTCGATCCCTCAGCAGCAGCTTGACATCTCTGTTCATCCACACTTTGTTGTTTTGATAATGCCTGGTCTGCTTCTCAACAGTAACATTATCAATACAGAATGATATGTAATGCAGTACAGTGGATGTGTAGCCTTCAAGATCCTGCTGTGAGAACAGTGTCCAGTCAGTGAGCTCAAAGCAGTCCTGCAGTTGTAAGATGGCATCAGTAGGCCAGGACTTTATGGTTCTCACTGTAGGCACAGATGTTTTGATGACAGGTCTGTAAGCCGGGGTAAGCAGGAGAGAGAGGTGGTCAGACTGGCCGAGGTGGGGCAGGGCAGAGACTTTATATGCTCCTTTAACATTGCTGTACACATGGTCCAGTGTTTTGCCCTCCCTAGTTGGACATGTGACGTGCTGATGGAAATTGGGGAGGACGGACCGCATGTTTACATGATTAAAGTCTCCTGCCACAATAAAAATCCCATCCGGGTGTACAGACTGAAGGTCTCCAATAGTTTTTAGCAGAATGCTCAAAGCTGCGCTGGCATTTGCGCTTGGTGGAATATAGACTGCCAAAACAAAAACAACAGTAAACTCACGTGGCAAGTAAAATGGTCGGCATCTCAGGGTAACAAACTCCAGATCTGGTGAGCAGTGTCTTTCAGTCACTGTGGCGTTTGTACACCATCTGTTGTTAGAGTAGATGCAGACTCCTCCACCCCTGCTTTTACCGGAGTTACGGTTCCTGTCAGCCCGGTGCGCTGTGCGTCCTGCCAGAATAATGGCCTCGTCTGGGATCCCCGCATGTAGCCAGGTCTCTGTGATCACCACCAGCGAACAGTCTGTAGTTGTTCTCCGAGCGTCGATGGTCAGCGCCAACTCGTCCAACTTGTTGCCGAGCGATCTGGCGTTGGTCAGAAAGAGGCTTGGGAGCCCTGGTCTGTGTGGGGCTCTCCGAAGTCGGACCTTAATGCCCCCCCTGCTGCCTCGCTTCTGGCGCCGTTCCCTGCGCCGTCTCCTGCGTCTCCACCCCGGTGAGGTAATCCACGGGTTCCCCGCTGGTAGAGTGATCTCGTGCGGGAGATCAAAACGGTGAGATTTAGCAGCGTCTAGCTCACCGTAGAATGTCCCAATCCGTATAAGGTCAAACCGGTCGTAAATCAAAGTGTTCGCTGTCACAAAAGACACGGAAGGGAAGACGAACAAGACAAACACGAACCACCACGGAGAGAGCAAAGCCGCTGCATGCGTCTGCGCCGCCATCTATATATATGTATACATATAAATGTATATGTATACATATACATACATATAAAAATATTCCATTCAGCATTACCCATGTTATTAATTATAACATACATATATGTATATATATGTATGTGTGTATGTATATGTATATGTGTGTATATATATATGTGTATATATATATATATATACATAAAAACAAAAATGTGTTAATGTTTTGTGAAAACTGAACTTTTGTTACTCACACTTTTGTGTTCATCTGTTCTTCCTTTTCACACACTCACACACGCACACGCACACGCGCGCACACACACACACACTCACACACGCACACACACACACACACACACACACTCTCTCTCTCTCTCTGCTTCAGGTGTTTCCAGGTGGCTGTGAAGTGTCATGGGAACACAGTGACATGACCGCAGAGGCTGTGACCCGTGGCTAACACACACACACACACACAGGTAACATCCGCTCAGAATCCTGTTCCTGATGTAAACAAACCATTATTGTCTTTATTATAATTAAAAACACTTCTTTTGTTCAGTGAAACATCTTCAACTCTATTTTAATATACATCACAACTCTGATGTGTTTCATTATTATAATAATGACAATAATTGTTTGTTGACATAAGGAGATTTTCAGGAACCTGGCTCCTCCCACCTCACACACACACACAAGTTTTTACAGGACCTTAACCTAAACCTAACTGTAACCCTTAAACCAGGTCTTAATCCTTAAAAAAGCATTTACATTTGTGAGGACCAGACACGATTTCCTCACAAAAACACACACTTCTCAGCATGTTAAAAAGTCATGTGACCACCACGCACACACACACACACACACACACACAACAACAACAACGTTAAACGTGTGTGTTTATCCGTGTGTGTGTGTGTTAAATGAAAAGTCTGGATTAAACCTGAGATTATGATGTTGACACACGTGACGTGTGTGAAATAACTTTAATGATGATTTAAAATCATGTTAAACAACAATGATGGGAGGAGCCAGGTGAGGTGGGAGGGGCCGGATTCCTGGTCCCACCGTGAGAAGATCCTGTTCCTGAACTCCTGATGTCAACAAACCATTAAAGACATTTAATATACATTACACTTTAATAATGACAGTAATGGTTTGTTGACATCAGGAGATATTCAGGCACCTGGCTCCTCCCACCACACCTGACGATGACTTCCTTTGTCACACACACACACACACAATATAAGACAATTCACTTTTCACATGTCACATTAACACGTTAGTCTGACTAATGTACCTGGGTCATGTGACTCATAGTCTGATTACTCCTGCATGTAAACACTTCCTCACTCTTTGACCCAGAAGTAGAAGTAGATATATATGTACTGTATATGCATATATATACATATATGTATATATATGCATATATATACATATATATGTTTATATATAAATGTATATGTATGTACATGTATATGGATATATGTACATACATATATGTTTATATATAAATGTATATGTATGTACACATATATTTACATACATATGTGTACATACATATATGTGTACATACATGTATATCTTTATATATATATATACATATATGTGTACATACATATATATGTTTATATATATACATATATGTACATACATATATATGTTTATATATATACATATATGTACATACATATATGTACGTACATATATGTATCCATATATGTACACATATATTTGTATACATACATATATATGTTTATATATATATACATATATGGATACATATGTGTACATACATGTATATGTATATATACGTATATATGTATACATACTGTATATATGTATGTATATGTACACATATATAGATTGCAGTTGCTTTTTCCCCTAAAAGTGAGGCCCCTGGTTTAAAGGTCCTATAACAGAGTTCTATTACTGGCTGAATGACAGTAGTGCAGAAGCTTCAGGGGCCCCCTGAGCCCTGGGCCCCATCCAACCTTGTTTATTGTTTCTACAGATGTTTTATTTTACTTCAAATTTTAATTTTTTTTTAATCTTGTGTTAAGCTGCTGTGTTAACTCCTCCTCCTCCTCCTTCTCATCATCCTCATCATCATCATTAACCAAATGGCTGTCAGGGGAGGGGGAGGTGTCGGGGAGGGTGTGTGGGGCGGGGTGGGGGGGTGTGCTTGTAGTGCGCATGCTCAGCACACACCTCAGTCAGTGGGCAGGTATCAGAGTTTCACACTCTGTCTTCAGCTCAGTCTCCAGCATGAGGCGACACGAAGACACACTGATCCTGGTCCTGGTCCTGGTCCCGCAGCAGCTCTGATCCACCTCTCATCCTGGTCTGTGCTCCAGAGTCTGACCCTGGTGCAGCTGGACCTCCTGTCACCGTGGATCAGCACTCACAGACTCCGCCCCCTCTCCCGCCGCGCGCACAGGTGAGACTCCGCTGCTCCTCCGGGGGCAGAGTCATGACTCCCCGCGGGAACCCGGGACTGTGAGCGCGGGTCCCGGTCGCTTGGACGTGGACTAAGTGGAGCCGGATTTTGTGCTCAGTCTGTTTTACCCAGCTTCATCTTCATCATCATCTTCATCGTCATGTTCCAGCACAGCAGTAAAAAATGTTTCTCCATCGAGTCTCTGGTCGGGAAGGAGGTGAGCGCGCACAGCGGCGGAGGTGAGGAGCCCATCCGGCCCACGGCGCTGCGCTTCCCGGACTCTCTGCACCCGGCCACCGCCGCCGCCGCCGCCGCTGCCGCCGCCGCCGCCGGGATCTTCGGCTCCTGCTTCCAGGGGAGCAGCGGCAGGACTTTGTACCCGGAGGTTCTGCTGCAGGAGCCCGGGACGCACACGCAGCAGAGCGGCGGAAGCGGCGGCGGGGGCGGCGGCGGCGGCGGCGCGTTACCGCTCCACCCGCTGCAGATTCCGCCTCAGAGTTTCTTCAGTCCGCACCGCGACGCGCTCAGCTTCTACCCGTGGATTCTGAGGAGCCGGTACCTGCAGGGACACCGGTACCAAGGTGAGCGAGACACCGTGAGTGTGTGTGTGTGTGTGTGTGTGTGTGTGTGTGTGAGACTGTGTGCGTGTGTTTTCTTATTTTACTGATTTAAGTTTGAAATGCAAAGAAACTTTGTTTCCAAACTTCACGTTTCATCCCAGAAATAATTCCCTCATCGAGGCCATCCCATAATAATTGTATAATCCTATTATCATTTTATAATCCAATAATAATAATCTATATATAATGAGTGTAGTACTTTTATAATAACCTCTTACTTTAATCTCTAAATGTGTGTGTGTGTGTGTGTGCGCGTTTTCTTATTTTAACTGATTTAAAGAAACTTTCTTTCTCAAACTTCACAAATACTTTGATCACCATCACATCCATCCCATAATAGTACTATAATCCCATAATAATAATGAGTGTCGTCATTTTATAATAACGTCTTACATTAAATTAAAACCTTGTTATTTCACAGTTTTTTTTTAATAATTGATGATGACTATGATGTGTGTGTGTGTGTGTGTGTGTGTTATTTTAACTTATTTGTATTTGAATGTTGAGAAATTTGGTTGCAAGACAATAATCCCATAATAATCTAATAATCTGTTGACTAAAACCCTCGCGATTTCACTGATGATCATTTAAACTGTGTCAGTCACGTGACACCGATGTTCATGTTCTCTATTTAAATATTTACATGAGAGCATGAGCACGCGCTGTTTTTCTCTTTATTTGAATTGATTTCGTCACGTGCGCGCGCACACACACACATTAACCGTTTTTATTGAAAACATTGTTCGTTGTTTTAATAATAATCTGATTTAATTTGACAGAATGAGCTCGTGTTTGTTTAAAATGTGAAAAACTAAAAAATAAAACGTGTGTGCGCGCGCGCGTGAGTGTGAAACGTTTATGAACTTTTTGATTTGATTATTCCCGCGTGTCTTTGAGCTGAAGATGATTATTGATTATTATTAATTATGATTATATTTAAATTGTATAACATATATATTATAATACTAATAATACTATATGTCATTATTATAATAATTGGAGGTAATAATTTTATAATTACACGTAATATTGGACACAAAGAATTTCATCAATAAAAAGACATAAAAATATAAACATCGATAATCTATAAAACATAAATGTTTTACTGAAAATCTTAAAAACGTATTTTTAAATTAATCTTCACATCTAAGATTGTTCTATAAATTTATGACAATTATTCTGAGCAAAAATACAAAATATGCTTCATGATATTTTTACTGTGAAAAAAAGACGAGGCAAGATTTTACAAATATTAAAATGAACATTTGAAAGAAACTGAACTGAAATGTTCATGTCAATCAAAAACATTTTCTAGTGTAATTAAATTATTTTTATGAAATTATATATATAAAAGTAAAAATGTCACAAAAACAGAAAAATATGATCAGTGATAAAAGTTCTTTTATCTTTAGAATAAAAATGAAAACTGTGTGTGTGTGTGTATATATATGTATTTATCATTTATATAGTATATTTATATGTGTATATATACTTACATGTATGTATATATACACGTGTGTGTATATATATATGTATATGTGTGTGTACAGTACATACACGTGTATATATACACACATATATAAAATCATGATCAAAATGTTATGGATCATTTAAAAAATGAACATTTGCTGATTAATGAGGTTTAGAATCATCATAGTTCATCTGTGTGTGTGTGTGTGTGTGTGTGTGTGTGTGTGTGTGTGTGAGTGTGTGTGTGTGTGAGAGAGAGGCAACAGGAAGTCTGCTTGAAGTCTGATGAGAGTGACACACACTCACACACACTCACACACACACACACACACCTCAGACACAAAAAAAATAATTTCAACCAAAATAATGGACTGGACTCTGGGTCTGGACTGTAGATGTGGACCTGGACTCTGGGTCTGGACTGTAGATGTGGACCTGGACTCTGGGTCTGGACTGTAGATATTAAAACAATATTCAAATGAATTCTGTTTAAAATTCAAACTGATCCAACTTTATCGAGTGAACATTTGCAAATAAACAATAAAGTTTGTCAGTTTGAATCTTAAATTTCTCGTCTTTGAAGGGAATTCATTTGTTTTTGAATGAACAGACAAAAAAAAACATGAACTATAACTTTAAAAACAACACACACACACACACACACACACACACACAGGTCTGGACTTGTTTTCAGTGTCAGGGGAAAGTGATGCCATCTGTGCCAACAAGACTCCGCCCCCTCCTCTTCTTTCTTTCTGTCCTCTCCTCATGTGTGTGTGTTGCAGCCTGACGTTTGATTGACAGCTCACAGTTTTCAGTTTTCAGCACCTGCTTCTGTTTACATTCTTCTTCTTCTTCTTCTTCTTCTTCTTCTTCCTCTTTCACGCTGATTCACAGTTAAAGGCACAGTGTGTCGTTTTCTGCCAGCAGGGGGCGTCTGTGTTTGCTCCACTTTGTTGTCATGCTCACGAAGAGACGTTACCACGACGACATGAGACGTGTCTCGGCTGCAGCAGCTGCGTTTCTTGTTTGAAGATAAACGTCATCATCATCAGGCCACGCCCCCTGAGCTCCATTAAAAACCCGTTCCGTCACGTGACCTGGACTCTGTCATCGTTTGATTGATTTGCAAACCGCATCGAGCGCCTGTCGCTCGCCCACTTTGCATGTGAATATCTCTCCGCGCGATGGCCGCCGCCTCCTGAGCCCCGTCATTGTCCCGCTCGCCGATCTCCACGGCGACCACCAACCGACTGTTTTGCGTGGCGTGCAGCTTTCGCTTCAACAGACGCTCGAGGATTTGTTTTTATGTAAAAATGCATTGAAACATTTCTGAAGCATTTCAATAGAGAGCGCTAAAAAAGCTCGCCGAGACACACGCTAACATAACAACGACTCAGCCGCACGCTAACCAGACGCACGCTAGCATAACAACGAGCCAGCCGCACGCTAACCAGACGCGACGCTTAACATAACAACGAAAGCCAGCCAGACGCTTAACTAGGACGACGCTTAACGAATTCACTCAGCCGCGACGCTTTTAAGAATGCGACGCTTAACATAACAACGACCAGCCGCATCGCTTTAACCAGACGCGACGCTAACATAACAACGAGCCACCCGCGCACACCAACCAGACGCGACGCCTAATCAACGACTCCAGCCAGACGCCAATATAACAACGACTCAGCCGTACGCTAACCAGACGCGCGCTAACACGCTAATGCTGAGTCAGCTGCTCACAAACACCCGATAAACAAACGATCACATCAAAAAACTTTGACTCAAACATTTAATACAAAAAACCCTTAGATAAGCTAAGGTAAGGGTTTATTAGAGTCACTAAGGCTAAATGTTACAGCCAATAATCATAAATAATATCGTCATAAATAATAAAGAGCTGTTACCATGGTAACGTTAACATATTACTAAACTGACATAGTGTGTGTGGGTGTGTGTGTGTGTGTGTGTAATGTTAATGACGTGTGTGTGTGTGTGTAAACTGTGTCACAGACTGGTTGGCGTCTCATGTGCTCACAGACAAACAAAAGAGTGACAGAGTGAGGAAGGAGGCGGAGTCATGATGATGATGATGTCACCTCTCAAGTGTTGGAAGAAAAAAAGAGAAACTTTTTATATGGATTTATAAATGTGATGATATAAAGTTACTGTGTGAGTGAATGAGTGAATATGAGAGTGAATGAGTGAATGTAAAAACTGTGTTATTAAAGCAGCTTTGAGGTCAAGACTAGAAAAACCCTTTCATTCACCATTTAATGATCATGGGTTTGACCTCTGACCTTTCACACACTCAGAGTGGCACAGTGCCTTGCTCAGAGGCATCCTGCCTAAGATAAGATAAAATAAGAGGAGTTAAGTATTTTTATATTTTGTGTGTGTGTGTGTGTGTCCAGGTGAAGACTCGAGTCCGGAAAACCTGCTCCTGCACGGTCCGTTCTCCAGGAAACCCAAACGCATCAGGACGGCGTTTTCACCGTCTCAGCTGCTGCGTCTGGAGCGAGCGTTTGATAAGAATCACTACGTCGTCGGAGCCGAGAGGAAGCAGCTGGCCAGCGGGCTGTGTCTGACCGAGACCCAGGTACACCACCAGGGAACCCAGGGGCAGAGGGGAGCGGTGCATGATGGGAAAACCCAGGGGCAGAGGGGAGCGGTGCATGATGGGGAAAACCAGGGCAGAGGGAGTGGTGCATGATGGGAAAACCTAGGGGAGAGTGGTGCATGATGGGAAAACCCAGGGGAAGAGGAGCGGTGCATGATTGGAAAACCAGGGGCAGAGGGCGGTGCATGATGGGAAAACCCAGGGGAAGAGGGCTGTGCATGATGGGAAACAGAGGCGGTGCATGATGGGGCAGCAGAGGAGCGGTGCATGATGGAAAAGGTGCATGATGGGAAACCCAGGGGCAGAGGGGAGGCGGTGCATGATGGGAAAACCAGGGGCAGAGGGGAGCGGTGCATGATGGAAAATCTCACACACACATTTTATTGTTGTTTGTAAACTTTGATAAATTGCGATGAATTTCTTCAGTTTGTATAAAAAAAAATTGTTTATGTGTGTGTGTGTATATACGTGTGTGTGTACGTCTGTGTGTGTACGTCTGTGTGTGTGTGTGTGTATATACGTGTGAGTGTGTGTCTGTATGTGTGTGTGTGCGTCGCGAGCATGTGTGTGTGAGTGTGTGTGTGTGTGCGTGTGTGTGTGTGTGTGACTCAGCAGTGACTGACAGTGTTTGTCATCAGTCGCCACGGCGATAAAGAGCCTGACGCCAGTGAAACAATGTGAATGACTCAGAGTTATTTATGAGCTCATTTCACACGAGCGAGGGGGCGGAGCCATCCGTCAATCAGCCGAGAAACGCAGCCATCAGCGGTTATTAAGCAAACTGCCTCCATTCACCCTCACACGCTGAGTGAGTGAGTGAGTGAACCACGGTTCACTCACTCACTCACTGTGTCCCCCTGTCCCCGTGTCTCTGCAGGTGAAGGTGTGGTTCCAGAATCGCAGGACGAAGCACAAGCGCCAGAAGTTGGAGGAGGAGTCACCGGAGGCTCAGCAGAAGAGGAAGGGCAGTCAGCACGTGAGCCGCTGGAGGGCGGCGACGCAGCAGAGCGGCGGCGAGGACGTGGACGTCATCAGCGAGGACTAGACCGCGGCGCGCACGCGCACAGTCGCAAACTTTTGTTCATACTCTAATTATGTTTCTTACACACACACACACACACACACAGATGACAACGGGAACACCGCCAATGTGGGAGGAGCTTAAAAACTGTCACTTCCTGTTGGACTAAAGAGGAAGAGGAAAAAACAAAACAGCTGTTGACTGAAAAACCCAGAAGTGGATTTTTGTGCCAAATGAACTGGTGTCCTGAAAAAAGGGGCGGAGCTTCTTCTTCTGTGGACAAGAAAGACTTCCAGGAAGTCTGCTCATGAAACAGGAAGTAAAGTTTTACAGACAGGAAACAGACAAAGATTTTCGTGAGTGGCTGACGCTCTGCTCGTTGACCTTTGACCGTGAACTTTATCCGACGTTTGTTTTCATTTAAATGTTTGTTTGTTTTTAAATAAAGCAAAGTTCCTTCGGAAGTTTCAAAATAAAAGCAGCTTTGATCGTCTCCTTAAAAAAAACTAAACGTTATTTATTCTCGACAGAAAAACAAACACAGCTCAGGTTCGGGTTTCACCTCATTGCATTCTGGGAAACGTAGGACGTTACAAAATAAAAGCCTGTGGAAGTTGTTGAGCTTCACTTCCTGCTGGAGGCCCCGCCCCCTGCACCTGTGAGGTTCTATATTCTCGTTATTGACTTAAACTCAGCCGCTTGGGTCCGTCCCGCTAAAGTGTCTCAGATTTTACGAACTTCGATCAACTCGTCGTACAGAATCGATCGCAATCACTTCCTATTCGGCGAGTGCGATCTTTGCACCTTTCCGAGGATAAATTGCGAAGTGTTTTTTAATTGTGTGTGTCGCGTCCTGTCCTGGTGTAGTGACAGCGCCACCTGCTGGTGACAGGAACGCGACGCTCTGAGAAAAAAAACGTTAGTTGTTTTAGTTGAAATCTGAAAATAAAGAAAAATGATTGATGAATGTTTCGTACGTTAGCGTTAGCGTCAGAGCGGTTCGTGGTTACAGTCGATTTCTGAGCAGTAAACAAAAACGACTTTTCTGAGAAAAAAGATTGACGTTTTTGTTTATTTTAAAATCTCACACGCAAATGTTATCGTAGTTTGTAAAACTGCGATCAATTTCCTCCCAGTTTGTTTGTCGCGTATAAACTTTCATTTTACGTCATTTTTTTGTGGCTCTACAGTAAATTTCCTTGTACAAAAAATTACGTTTTTTATTATTAGCTTGTTTTAAATCGCAGAGGGCGCCACCTGGTGGCAACAGGAAGTGAAATGCTGTGTATGTTGTTGTGTTAAAAACAATCATAGAAAAGCGTAAGAAACTGATCCTGGAGCAGTTTCACACAAACAAACAAACAACAACAACAACAACAGAAATAATTGTAGGTATTTATGTGAAAAAAGATTCTATGCATCTGACGACGTGTAAATAATGATTATTATAAAGATGTTTGTTTGTTTGTTCTGGACAAATTTACCTCATCATCTCCTCATGTAGCACTTCCTCTCTTTCCTCTTCTTCTTCTTCTTCTTCTTCTTCGCTTGTTTCTTCTTCTTCTTCATCATCATCAGATCTATTTTTCCATCATGTTAGGATTAAATGCACTAAAACTGTTTTTCCTCTGAAAAGAAACGAAAGAAAAAAGGAAAAAGAAAAAAAAGGAACTTTGTTACTTCCTGTGTTCACGTTTGGAAAAAAATATGAATAAAATGAAAATTTAAAAAAAAAAGAAAAATGTTTTTCTTCAAAAATGATCATTTAATTGTTTTATTTGATTATTATTTATTATCAAAAGAATGAGTGGAACATTATAAGAATTTATTGTTGAAGAAAAAGAGGAAATGTCATTTCTAATTATTATTATTTACTCTCTTGTTGATTAATATTGAGTATTATTTTAAAGAAATGATGTAATGATTTCACTGAACGAATCGAAATGTTTTAAAGAATCAAGAAATTAAATTAAATTAAATTAAATTAAATTAAATTAAATTAAATTAAATTAAATTAAATTAAATTAAATTAAATTAAATTAAATTAAATTAAATTAAAACGGTTGGATTCTCCCCGCCTCTGTCTGCGGCCTCTGCGGCTCCGCAGGCCCGGACCCGCGCGGACCCGCGGACCCGCGGAGCTGAGGCCCCGCGCGTGAGGCCGGTGACCGGACACGTGGAGGCGAAGCGAGTCAGTCCAGACCCGAACCTGGTTCACGGTTCATTTCCACTTTAATGTTTTTATTTAATTTCCTCCAAAAAAAACCCCGAAAAATAATAATGAAAAAAATCTGGTTTGATTAAACTCTTGTTATTATTATTATTGTTATTATTATTATTATTATTGTTGTTATTATTGTTATTATTATCATTAAAATAATAAAAACGAAAAGTTCGTTCAGATCATTTTAAAATAAATTTAAATCATGTTTTTATGTTTTTAACAGTTTTGTTAAATAATACTAAAAAGAAACCTTTGGATTTTTACTTTTTTTTACATTGTTGTTAAAAACATTTTCACAGAATAAAAATAAATAAAAGGTTTCTGTTAAAAAGAACAAAACAATTATAAGAAATAAATATTAACATTATGAATTATTAAATTAATATAATTTGATTACTTGTGTCTTTTTACTTGTTTTATTCGTCCAATAGTTTGTGTTTATATGAAGAAGTGACGGCTGATTTTTATGTTTGTGTTTATGTTGAAATCACAACTCAATGTTAGAAATAATAAAAACATAAAAAACACATTTTAGCCACTTAACGAAAAACTCACGTCAGTTCAAGTTTACGATGTTTAAACGTCTTTATTTCACTTTTACAACAGGAAACGGACGTTTGTAAAACACTCACTCTCCCACACCAAAGTCCACAGAGAAAATCAGTGATTTTAACATCACACACACACACACACACACACACACACGAGCAGCAGCTAAAATCACTGTGGACTTTGGTGTGGGAGAGTGAGTGTTTTACAAGCGTCCGTTTCCTGGCGATGAATCACAGAAAACTCAGAAACACATCAACACACGTGGATTAACTCGCCACTGAAAATAATCCGGAGTTAAACGAGGCATAATCTGCAGTTTGTTTGATTTAAAATCAACTCAATCTTTAAATTTCTGTTTCTTTTGTTACAGTTGGAGCCGTCATCCACATTAAACAGCAGTATGTCCATGTTATTCTATTGTTATTCTTATTGAGACGAGGGTTAAATTATTCTGTGGTTTAGTGACTAATCTGTGTTTGTATCATTTACTAATTCACCTGTTTCACACACACACACACACACATGACCAGATTATTCCTGAATAATAATAATAATAATTCTAAAAATAACTAAAGTGTGAATTCTTTCCTGTTCTGCAAAAAAAGTGTCACTGATGTTACAAAAAAATCCATATTTTGCAAAAATGGAGCAGATTGTGAACATTGACTCATAGAAAGAAGAGATTTAATAAAAACATGTCGGTGAAGTTTGAGGAAATGAAACAAAGTCCAGATCTGTTGTTGTGTGAAGTTAGTTTGACACTGGTGAAGCGTGTGGCGCTTTAATCAGAGCGCGAGTGGACGAGTCAGCGTGAGTTTAATCAGAGGCCGACGTTAATCAACGTGTTCCCAACCAGAGGAGACAAATTAGCTCGTTAACAAACCTCCAATCAAACCAATTAAAGTCCTGATGTGAGTGTGTGAGTGTGTGCGGCGCCACAGACTTGAACCTGCTGATCCAACGCTGAGCCACGACGTGACGCCACAAATAAATAATCACTCACAGGACAATCAGGAATAATACGGTTCATAATAATGCGTCAAGTGCTGCCACAGGGGGGCACTGCGTTCTTTTTGACGTGGAAACATGAGTGACATGTACGACTTTTACGATAGTGAAACACTTAGAAATATCACGTTTAAATAATTGATTATTGAAGTAAAAGGTCCCGAATGTGACAAAAACTTTAATATTTTGTGTAAAAGTTATGAAATTGTAACGAATGCTAGAGTTTTTTTTTACGTTAAGCTAAAAAAGTTATGAAAACGTGACAAATGTTTCTAAAAACTTTGCTGAAAGGATTTAGGTAAAAAATGTTACGAAAATATAAAAAAGAGACATTTTTGTACATTTTTTTTAAGCAAATTTTCTGAAACATTCGTGACGGTTTTACAATTTGAGTGATTTTGGACGACATACTAAACTATGACTTTTTTGTCTCATTTTGGACGACATACTATACTATGACTTTTTTGACTCATTTTGGACGACATACTATACTAAGACTTTTTTGACTCATTTTGGTCAACAAACTATCCTATGACTTTTTTGACAAATTTTTGGATGACATGCTATACTATGCCTTTTTTTACTCATTTTGGACTACATACTATACTATGACT
>NW_025322482.1:0-53060 GCF_019176455.1 Solea senegalensis
CTTCCCGTACACTTAGGACCTCCTCTGTTTCACTCCTCTGCACCCCTTTTGCCCACTTATCCACCATGGGATTGAGATATTTTAGCTGCTCTGCCCCTCATCAACAGTAATGGTTACATTAATGCGTTACAATCAAATCTAATGCGATTACTGACGTCATCAACAGTAACGGTTACATCACTGCGTTACATTACTGCGTTGCAGTCAAATCTAATGTGATTACTGACGTCATCAACAGTAACGGTTACATCACTACGTTACAGTGTGTGACGTGAGCAAGATGGCGCTAGTGTGTTTGCTGGCTTGCCTTCAGCTCCGTCAACTCCTACCTGTCTGGTGTACACTATGTTTGTTTGTGTTGGCACTCTTGCTATGCTGGCGCTGCTCTGCTGCTGCTATATGGACCTATGATCACCAGACATTGCTGCACCTAAGAAACGCACCGACGACCCATACTAGTGGGTCCCCTGCTCCATTTCATAGGTGCCACCCTCCGTTTATCTACCCTACTGCGGAGTGTGTCCTTCGTCTACCTTGCTGCATTCCCCAGAGGAAACGTCGGAGGTGCCGAGGCAAACGCGGAGGCATCCGGGTGAAGATCAGAAGAGGAGCGAGTGTTCCACCCGCTCAACCCGGGCTCTGCCAGCTCCCTGCAGCCCATCTAGGTCGGAGAGATCATGTATCCATCACCCAGCATCAGCCTCAAATGCCTGTCAGCCCTGCTCGACCGAGACTGCGTGTCCGTAGCGGCGGGGTGAATTCCCTGAACATTCGCCCTTTGGAATACTCCCAATGCCCCCAGGCTGCAGTTCACTCCAGTGCAAAAGTGGCCCTGATCAACAGCAGGTCTGTGTCTAACAAGACTTTCGTTTTAAATGACTTTTTCACTCGTCACAACTTGGATTTCCTGTTTTTAACCGAAACATGGATCGGGGCTGGAGTTGGCCAGTCTTCTGTTTTCGGTGAACTTTGCCCAACAAACTGTTCGTTCTTTAGTACGCCGAGGTGCGTCGGAAGAGGAGGCGTGTGGCTCTTGTTTTTAGAAATAACTTTAAACTACGGACACTCTCTGCAGGGAGTTGCTCCACCTTTGAACTGCAATGCGTAATTGTGGAATCTGTTAAGTCCCCACTGGTCTGTGCACTGATCTATAGGCCCCCTAAGCCTGACAAAGACTTTATTACCGAATTCTCTGACCTTCTCTCCAATCTTGTGTCACTACATGATCGTCTTCTCATACTTTGTGATTTTAATATCCACGTCTGCTGTCCAGACAAACATTTGGTTAGAGAATTTCGAGGTGTAATAGATGCACTTGGCTTTACGCAACACATATAAAGATACTCATAAACTGGGACATACACTTGACCTCATTTTGTCTTATGGTTTAACTGTTTGATGTTTGACATCACCCTCTCCATTCCCCTGCGAACTGCCACAGCTCAGGGCCGTTACTCCCGTCATATACACTCTCTTACTGCAACTCAGTTTTCTGATAGCTTTCTGAGTAAAACTGTTGCTTCTTCCATTGCAACAACGGCTTCATCCTCCTCGAGCCCCGATGAACGAGTTACCCTTTTCCACTCCTCTTGCTCTTCTATACTTGACTCTGTAGCTCCTCTCACGTACACCCGCCCCAAACTAAAATCTCACTATTGGTTAGATGAAGCCACACACTCTCTCAGGCAGGCCTGTCGTAAAGCTGAAAGGAGATGGAAAAAGGACCAACTCACTGTCTCCTTTGAAATGTTTAAATCTGCATCAGCTTCTTTCCATGCAGCAGCAAAAAAAAGCCAGAGCGAAGCATCTCTCTGACCTGATCAGGAAACACTCAAATTTTATTTAGTACTTTAAACTCTGTCATCAACCCCCCTAATTCCTCAGTTGCTGATGTATCTACTGACACCTGTGAGAAATTTCTCAAGTTTTTTACTAACAAAATTGAGAACATTAGGTCATTGTTTACCCCCACCTCTCCTGTTACTCCACCTGATTGCTCAGGTGTACCAGCTACTTTCAACCAGTTTCAACCCATCTCCTTCACTGAGCTGAGGGACGTAGTATACCACATGAAACCTACCACATCACCTCATGATGCTATACCCTCCTCTATTATGAAGGATGTCTTTGATGCAGTTGGCCCCTCTATTCAGATCATTTTAAACGCCTTGCCTGCGGTTGTCCAACCCTTGCTTAAAAAACACAAC
The DNA here is from genome assembly GCF_019176455.1 of Solea senegalensis. Lineage (NCBI taxonomy): Eukaryota > Metazoa > Chordata > Actinopteri > Pleuronectiformes > Soleidae > Solea > Solea senegalensis. Next base: position 2,208 of record NW_025322482.1, read on the forward strand.
CTTGATGCCAAATGCCTAAAAAATTACCGTCCCATCTCTAAGCTTCCCTTTATTTCTAAAGTTCTGGAAAAAGCTGTTCTGTCACAGCTGACTCCCTTTCTGGCCACCCACAATATACTTGAACCTTTTCAGTCAGGTTTCAGACCCCTGCATAGCACTGAAACAGCCCTGCTTAAAGTAACCAATGATCTGCTTCTCACACTAGATTCAGGTGACATCCTGATATTACTGGATCTTAGTCACCGTTGATCACAACATCCTCCTCACCCGCCTTGATCAGCAGGTGGGCATTAGGGAAACTGCACTACTCTGGTTCCACTCCTATCTCACACATAGGACTTTTTCTGTGTCCATTAGTCAGTTCTGCTCATCATCTGCGCCCGTCTCGTATGGGGTCTCCCAGGGGTCCATATTGGGTCCTATGCTCTTCAGCCTGTACATGCTCCGGCTGGGTGACATCATAAGAAAGTATAACATCTCTTTTCACCTTTATGCGGAGATGACAGTACTGACGTCATCAACATTAACGGTTACATTACTGCGTTACAGACAGATGCAATGTCATTACTGACGGTTACATCACTGCGTTACATTAATGTGTTACACACAAATGTAATGTGATTACTGAAGTCATCAACAGTAACAGTTACATTACTGTGTTACAGTTAATTGTAATGCGATTACTGACGTTATCAACAGTAACAGTTACATTACTGTGTTATGTTACTGCGTTACAGACAAATGTAATGTCATTACTGACGTCATCAACATTAAAGTGGACATATTATACCCTATTTCCCCCATTAAAATAGTTCCCTGGTGTCCTAATGAACATGTCAGTGACATGCTTTGGTCAAAATACCATAAGGATGAAGAATCATAGTAGTTCAATAACCCTGCTAAACCCGCCCCTTTCAGAACGCTCGGTTTTCGTGCATGGTCCCTTTATATGCAAATGAGACACAGGCAAACACACACCCACTTCTTCCAGGGGGTTTCTGATTTGTCCTCTTTACAGCTCTATTCGTCTCCCCCTCCCTCCACTAGCTCTCTGACAATATCAACATGTCAGCGAGAGTGCCGTCACAGGAAGAGACGTCCTACATAAGGATCGAGCCGAACACTGTCCAACTGTAAATCAGTTAAAAACACTTAGGAACAGAAGATCAGCGGTGACACAGAGAGTGCAGCACCGCTGATCGCCACCGCGGATCGCCAGCGGCGCACTGAATAAACTGTATGTTGCTGTATCAGACCGGAGACTGTGCTCCGGAGACCTCACCACCGCTGACCAGCTCCGGTGCTCCGGCGAGCTGGCGATCAGTGCTGGCGATCACCGTGTAAGCGGAATAAACTGTATGTTGCTGTATCAGATCGTGTGTTCGTGTGTTCGCACCACTTCACATCAGACTGCGACCAGCGGTCGCCGTATTTAGTCAGGGGACGTATTTCACCGACGTACAAACACACAAATTGTTAAGAAAAGATCACATAGAGCTCATAACTGACCATTCTGACACGTCCTAATTAAACATATTTGTTCAGTACGTCCTCCATGACCGGAGCACAGACTCAGTCTGATACAATCACATAAAGCAGCTGTTTATGCAGCTCGCCGCTGACTCTCTGTGCAGCGGTGCTACACTCTCTGTGTCACCGATAGCCTAAACTGCCGCTGCCGATCAGCTGATCGCCACCGCTGATCGCCAGCTCGCCGGAGCACCGGAGCTGGTCAGTGGTGGTGAGGTCTCCGGAGCACAGTCTCCGGTCTGATACAGCAACATACATTTTATTCAGCGCGCCGCTGGCGATCAGCGGTGGCGATCAGCTGATCGCCAGCGGCAGTTTAGGCTATCGGTGACACAGAGAGTGTAGCACCGCTGCACAGAGAGTCAGCGGCGAGCTGCATAAACAGCTGCTTTATGTGATTGTATCAGACTGAGTCTGTGCTCCGGTCATGGAGGACGTACTGAACAAATATGTTTAATTAGGACGTGTCAGAATGGTCAGTTATGAGCTCTATGTGATCTTTTCTTAACAATTTGTGTGTTTGTACGTCGGTGAAATACGTCCCCTGACTAAATACAGCGACCGCTGGCCGCAGTCTGATGTGAAGTGGTGCGAACACACGATTGCTGACTTTATCCGGCACATTAGCTTCATATATAAAATCCTCTGTAAAACACTGTGCTCCACTGTGCAGCCACCAACAGCACACTTGTCCCGCCACGTTGACATAATACCGCTCTTCCTCCCTCGCCTGCACTCTCGCAGGGACAAGGTGGAGCTAAGGTGGAGCTTGCGAAGTAAACGTACTGGTGGGGCGGTAACATTCGCGGTGAAATGCGCATGCTGACGTCATAAGCGTTTTATCGCCTATACTTACACTAAGCGGAACCACGAAAACATGACTGAGTATTGTTTTTCCACACTTTGGCGACTGGTAGGGCCCCCAGAGTCCCAAATATCAGTATTAAAATGGTTAAAAAGTTGATTTTGCATAATATGTCCCCTTTAACGGTTACATCACTGCGTTACAATGTTATGCGATTACTGAGGTTATCAACAGTAAGGGTTAAATTACTGCGTTACAGTCAAATGTGTTACAGACAAAGGTAATGCGATTACTGACGCTATCAACAGTAACAGTTACATTACTGCGTCACAGACAAATGTAATGTGATTACAACACTGCCAAACACACAACATATAATAACGTGTTCTTGTCAAATGTTTATTTTTCATTGACATTTTAATGATAGCAGTAAAGCATATAGCAGTGCTTCTCTAAGTCTTTATACCAAGTAGCACAAATATTGAGCTCTTGAAGAACACCATTTTCACAATGTTTAAATACAGTGGTGTAAAAAGACCGAGCATGGACTTTTCACAGGAGGCAGATTTATTCCCAATCAGATAATGTCATCATCCTCCACTTCCTCACAACAATAGTGAAATTAAATGGAGCAAGAGATAAGGTGACTTATTATTATTTAATTTATTATGATTATGTTATTTGTTTCATTTTTGACACACATGTACCACTGTTTGAGAACCATAGATATATACCTTTGATACTATGAAAACAGTGTTTTTGTTACTTGTAGAAAAGGCGTAAATGGTCATTTGTTTGTCTTTATTCAGCACTTTTCTCGTCTTGATGACACTCAAAGCTGCTTTACACTACACTTTTCACATTCACTCATTCACTCACACTTTCACACAGCCATGTGTGCAGTGCAATTTCTCTCCATTCACACACTACCAGCACAATGGTCAGGAGTAACGTGGCTTTAAGTGTCTTGCCGTAGGAAACATCAGCATGTAGACTAGTGGAGCCGGGAATTGAACCCACCTTCCTGTAATAAGGCTCTACCACTGAGCTACAGAGGCCAACAGGTAAACAACGACAACTTCTTAGCTCTGTTTGGAATGAAACAGAGAAACAGAGAGAGAGATCTGACTGTGCTGAAAACAGCTGTTTGATGCTGCTGAATTATTCCTGGGTTATTCTTTAAAACCACAAGTTAAATGGCTGTCAGAAACAGAATAAAATAGTGATCAATAACGCCACAATAACTTAATGAAGAGTTTTCAAATAATTTTGACCAACACTTCTGAACGTTCCATTTACACTTACAGCTAAATCTGCACAGGTTCACATGGTGGTGCAGTGGTTAGCCCTACATTAGACCCGGGGTTTGACCTGGTCAGACAGAAGGCCTTTCTGGAGTTGTATGGAGTTTGCATGTTCTCTCTGTGTATGTTTGTTTTCTACACGTTCACAGTCATAAACATACAGAGGTTAATGGGACCCTGTAGATATGAATGTGAGAGTGAATGGTTGATTATTACATTATTATTATTATTATTATTATTATTATCATAGTTGATGCCCTGTGATGAACTGGATGTTATGGATTCACTCAGCTGTGTCAGCTGACCCTCATTTGGAGGATAAAGCTGTAGACACTGAATGTAACATCATGTAGACTTTGACCAAGAGACGGCAATACTGTTGAGATTTGGAGAATAAATGTAATAAAACATGAATCAACATCAGTGATTGAGATATTGCCTCAGGTCTTCTGTCACATGAGACAGAGAGCTGTGATCTCAACATGCGTCACAAGGTGCTCAAGCCTTTAAGAGGCTCTAGACTCCCCACCACCTCAAAGTAGCCAGTGCTTGACTATTATTGGTACAAATGTAACACTATAAATTGCATTAATTATAGTTATTTACACCAAACCAGTCTCTTTTTTACCTGGAGAACAGTAAAATCACATTTGCACGTTTGTAAGTTTTTTTGAAGTGTGGTGATAATGAACTTGAATTAAACAAGTAAACCTGTTTAATGATTTAGATTTTTAAAAACTTATATATATGTGTGAAAATGTGCACTAAATGAGAAATCTTCCTCTCCAAAATGAAACCAAATAACTTAAGCTTGACACTATTTAGATATCTAAATATACTGTACCTGTACACCACTTAGTCTGCTTATGCCAACTCTGGTCACAATAATCAAACTAAAATGTTAATTCTGTAACACATTTTATTAATCTGTCATTAATCTCTAACTGATCATTTCATTTTTTTTTAATCCATGATTTCTATATATTACAATTATATCAACATTTCTGTTCAGTAACCTGAACAGTAAACAGTTTGGGTTTCCTTATGAGACCAATATGTCTTGTTCAGCAGAGCAAATATTTGAACATGATCATTCATGAAATAAATCAGTTTTATTATTATTATTATTGTTGTTATTATGTTTAAGTAGAGGAAGACATAAAAATCTATGCAATGACAAGCAAAGTGGTCAAGTCACACCTTATAACATCCAATAAATAAAGCTGTTAATACAATAAATACATGAAAGATTAATAAGAGCCTTCTATAATGCAGGCTACAAGAATTGACTTCTGAAAGGAAGTACTGAGAAAAAGGATCATTAAAGCCCATACACTACAGTTATAATCATCGGAACAAAACTGCCCCACGTGTTTGTCTTCTGAGCAGCATATCTATAAGATACATAACACCGTTGATCCACCACGTCACCAGGGCCTCCACATCTCCAGCATTCCCAGGTGGGATCCACAGCGGTCGGTCCCGTCTCTGTGGAGCAGGTTCTCCTCAGTGAGGGCTGAGCCGAGGAGGCCTCTGCTGCCGGCTGGAGGAGGGACAGTGTGTGTGGCTGTGGGCTGGGAGAGTGGGAGCTCATCAGTGGACCTGGGCAGGGACTTGAGGAGGTGGTTGAGCAGGCGGGAGCCCAGACTCTTGTCCATCCAGTCGCAGGTGAGCAGCATACTGCGGACCTCGTGCATGCACTGGATGTAGCCTGTGCTATATTTCTGCTGGGCCTCCAGACCTGATGTGGAGTCTGCAGGAGAAGAGAAGAGAGGTTACAGCACCCCCTGGTGGCTGAGGCACAACACAGCCATTCATCTCTCTGATGTTCTACAGTGAACCAACAATGTAACTATTAAAACCAGATCATACCTTTCCTCTGGGTACAATGTGTAAAATGTTGCTACATTTGTTGGTGAAGTTTCATGTTGTAACTGAATATCCTCACCTCACCCTTCCTTTGTAAGTCTATGTAGCTTGCAGTTAGCATATAACTCGAGAGATGCTAATAGATGATGTATTTCTTGCTCCTCCATTGACACACTGATCATGTTACCTGGGTCATGTTAAAGAAATAAACAAATTAAATATGGACAAAGCCAGAAACTGCGGGGGGGCTATAATGAGCTCTTCTTGACTCTCACTGATGTGTATGGTCCTCAATGGGACACAGTTTTGAGTTTGACACCCCACCTGTGATGCTGCCCCCTGCTGCCTCATGGCAACACGTGCAAGTTACTCCTATGTTTTGCTAATAAACAGACAGTAGCCTCAGCCTGAATACATGGTTGTCATGCATTATACCAGGGGTGTCAAATTTAAATGAGCAGGGGGGCATTGAGCAACTGGTCATGAGGGGGTGGGCAATATGATCTTAAAATGTTAACAATATTCACATTTATACAGTATTTACAAATACATATTTATGAAGATATTTCAAAGTAAAAGTGCTTGTTTTGATATGGAATGGTCTATACTTAACAATAAAAATGAAGTCATACTATTACTATTATAATATAATATATAATATTGCTCACAAACATATTTAGTATTATATAGACTATAATAGACATGGAGCTAAACAGAAGCTGCATGTTTGCAATCATGGCGCTCACCGCTGACTTTACTGCTCTGGATGTTCTGCAGATGTTTCACTGTCATCTCCAGAATGTCTGCTTTCTCCAGTTTAGATTGCTGTAGACAAATAAAGAAGCACCATTTCAAAGCAACTCAACACACTGAGATTTCCTCCCGGATAATGAAGCGCTCACGTCAAGTCTGAAGGCGCCAATCACAGTCTCCTTCAGCTGATCCAAGCAGTTGTTGATCCTCTCCCGCCTTTTCCTCTCAATGAGCGGCTTCCTCATCTACACAAACACAAACACATGCTGTGTGTGTGTGTGTGTGTGTGTGTGTGTCTGTGGCCCTTCATATACGTCAGAGAAGCGACATAAATACCTTTCTCTCGTCTCTGGCTGTGGGATGTTTCCCCGTGTTGTGCGCCATGGTCGAAGCAGTCATGTTGTTGTTGATGTGTGCGTGCGTGCGGTGTGCGCTCCCCGTCCCGGCCTCTCCTCCTCGCCTCTATAGGGCCCTCGGCGCGGCGCGGCCCTCGTATTTATACGGCTCCATTAACATGTGAATGGTCCAACTCTTTGGCTGTGGGATTTTCCCACACATGGGCTCCCATCAGTCAAGACTGACAGGTCACTGCCTCCATTCACTGAGAGAGAGAACTCAAAAGCAACAGATGTCCAGCCTGAAACCATGCGCCAAACCCTCTCCTCCCTCTTTGCCCTCCACCCTACAGGCTCCTCCTTCTCTTAGGGATGAATAAGAGTGTGCAGTTACAGGCCTTTACTCCTGGGAGCCCCTGACTCTTTTTTCTTTTACAGCAGCACAGACACAATAGAGTAAATAACCTCAGGAGAATAAATGTGCCCTCATACAGAACAAATCTGTATCATATTTAATATGAATGCAGTGCAGGCCTAAGACTTTATGTCGGCCAGTATGGAATCGAATTTAAGCCCCTGTCCAACCACCTCAGAGTCCCCTGTGCTTTACTATTGATTTGCTGATTTTTCCACCAAACTAGTGTCACTCTTGATTTTGATCTAATTAATTTAGTAGCCTATATTTGCATTTAACGTATAACGCACCAGTAACACACACAAGGGGCAACACCTGCACTGGGGAATGGGGTGCTTTGCTCAAGTACACCCCAGCCACGGATTTAAACTGCCAACCCTACAAGCCCAACTCATTTCCTCTTGTCCATGGGTTGACGCAACATTAAAATGACAAAATTGCACTGTTATATTCAAAGTGAAGCACCACGTGTGCTGATATGGACTTGAATGAGTTAAGAATATAACAAACTTTGCATTTGCTGTAGACAAGTAAAGCAGTTTAACATAATAAATGCGACATTTTCAACAACAAAATGAAACCAAATAACTTGAGATAAAATCTTCTGTACACAATCAAGCCCATTCATGACCTCACTCCTCCATACTTGTCTCCTCCACTGTCACCTCCTCCTGCTCTCTCAGGTATCCTCCTCCTGCCACAGCACCACAGGGAGCAGAGCCTTCAGACGTCTCTGGTCTTCACGCCCACCATCAACTCTCTCATTTCACTCTCAACTAAAAACTCATCTGTTCATATCAGTTTACTCTCTGTAATTACATTGTTCTATTTTACTTCTCTTTTCTCTGTTTTATTGCTGTTTTAATGATTTTTCTCTGTGTGCTTGGGTGCTTTGAAAGGCACTTTCCATAACATGTATTATTCTTTATTATTACCTATATGAATTATATAAGTGCTGCCAATGTCCTGTATAATTTGACTGTGCAGCTGTGTGCAGTTGGACAGTGGGACAGACGTCCACTGTGCTGGCACAGCCTTGATCACGTTTCCAGCATATCTGTTGTTCAGTGTCAGATGTCAGCGTGACCAGATGTCCAGTTCCGCTTAAAGTTTGCGTGGGGGCGTGTGTTTCAGAGCCACGCGACTGCCAGGCGAATGTCGGGTCGTGGGAACTGCAGCCAAACAAAGGCCGCCATTCATCCAAACCTAATGAGCACGAAGAGAGTAATAACCCAGTCCAGAAAGTCTGCTCACAAGAGGAGGAGGAGGAGGCTCACTACTGAGGCCAATCATGAGGCTACAAAGACAGAGAGAGAGGAGGAAACAGGTAATAGGGATCCAACCAGAGGCATTTTAAGGGAGTTAAGGGCCCCCAGGCAAAGGGCCCTTGAAGGCCCAACCTCAGGATACACACGAAAACTAAAGGTTCAGCAGAGAATCTGCTTCATCAACAACAGGGATCACTGAAACGGTCCCAGAGTGGGGAAATCTCAAAACACCACCCTTGCATGTTCATGTTGACAACCAATTTGTTACTTTGGGTAAACGATGATGTCATGATCTTCAACATTGTCGTCTTCTTAAGTTTGTAGATAGTTTGGTCTATTCTTGTTATGATTATCATGTTATGATTTTGTGTTCTTTCCTCAGTCTGACTTTCTTTATTCTTTCTGTTTCTGTGATTGTATACACTGTAATGTTTCCACCGGCTGACTTGCCTCGCCTCGCCTCGGCATGGTGAAGTTGTGTTTCGCCTGCTCTGGCGAGGGTTCCAAGCGTGCTGAGTATGAAGACTGATTGGTCAGAACGTCATCACAGGAAGAGACGTCCGACAAAAGAATCAAGCCAGACCGCGCTGAACTGTAGATCAGTTAAAAATAATTAAAATCCTAAAAACGTGGGTTAATCTCCAACAATTATCAGAGAAATGTCTAAAATCTCAATATTTAACAGAGGAGTCTGGTGTATTTAGTGACAACCCTGCTGCTGTGTTTCAGTCCAGTCACTGTGTCAGACGGAGTCTGTGCTCCGGTCATGGAGGAAGAACTGAACTAATATTTTTAATGAACTGATTCTAATGATTCAGTTACCGTGAAAACAACTGCTTCACACTAGTCAATCGTCTGTGTGTGTGTCCCATGTAAAACAAAGTCACTGCAGTTTCATGCAGCTGTGCAGTGATGACTCCGCCCACATTGAGTAGGTACTTTTTGTAGTAAACACACCGTGCCGTGCCGTGGCGAGGCAAGTCAAGGTGAGCTGGGACCATAGTGGAAGGGCCATTAGTCTCCTGTTTATATTTCAGTGGCAGTGTTACAGCGCCTCATACAGGCCTAGCATATGTACTACAGCATTTAGCAACAAAGACATTTCTTGAAACGATGCCTTGTGAAGTGACAAAGAAAAGTATCATAAAGGTTAAGTTCTGTTGTTGTGTGGATAAGGCATCAAAACCCGATACCACCAAAGCTGAAAGCAAGAGATCACAAATGGCTGTTTATGTCAGCGTTTGACACAGTTAACCACCAGATCCTTACTTCCTCCCTTCAAGAACTAGGTGTCTCAGGCTCTGCACTTACCCTACTCTCGTCCTATCTTCAAAACTGAACATACAGAGTAACCTGGAGAGGATCTGTGTCGGAACCCTGTCCTCTAGCTACTGGGGTCCCTCAGGGTTCTGTCTTGGGCCCTCTCCTCTTCTCTCTATACACCAACTCTCTTGGTTCGGTTATTCTCTCTCATGGTTTTTCCTATCACAGCTACGCCGATGACACCCAACTCATTCTCTCTTTTCCCAGCTCCGACACACAGGTAGCAGAATGGATCTCCACTTGTCTGACCAACATCTCTCAGTGGACGTCTGACCATCACCTGAAACTCAATCTGGACAAGACTGAGTTTCTTTTTCTCCTAGGAAAGGGCTCTCCCACCACAGATCTAACCATCACCCTCAACAACTCTGTGGTAACTCCTTCTCATACCACCCAGGAACCTGGGTGTGACACTTGACGACCATCTCTCCCTCACTGCCAACATTGCTGCAGCAGCTCCATCTTGCAGATACATGTTGCACAACATCCGAAGGATACGGCCTCTTCTAACCCAGAAGGCGGCACAGGTTCTGGTCCAGGCTCTTGTCATCTCACACTTGGATTACTGCAACTCCCTCCTGGCTGGTCTTCCTGCGTGTGCCATACGACCTCTGCAACTCATCCAGAATGCAGCAGCTCGACTGGTCTTCAACTTACCAAAATTCTCCCACACTACACCCCTCCTCCGCTCCCTTCACTGGCTTCCTGTAGCTGCTCGCATCCGCTTCAAGACTCTAGTGCTTGCGTTCCATGCTACAAACGGATCCGGTCCAGCCTACATCCAGGACATGATCAAAACCTACACCCCAGCCCGTCCACTTATACATCGCACTTATGACTAGCACTTCCTAGTTTGGTTTACTTGAAGCTCTTACTTTGGATAAAAGCATCTGCTAAATGACATGTAATGTAATGTAATGTAATGTATGTAGTTAAGCTGCAGTTTGTGTTGCTCTGCCTCTCTGTGGTCTTCATCAAACAAAGACAATGTAACATTATTTAATGTGCTGTGTCCTTCTGAAAAAGTGGCTGTCAAACAATATTACCAGTACTGACTGAGGGAGTGTTTGTGTATACACAAAGAACTGACCAGTCATATTTCACCCTGTTTGCAGTCGTCTCGCTTTACTACCTCAATGTAGCTGTTGTCTCTGTCGTGTTGACATAAAACAAATCACTTCCTGTGTGCAGTGGGGGAATGTTGCTGAGCAACATGCCGTCTGAACACAGTTCTACAGAGAAACACATCACCAGTGTGTGAACTCGTGTGACAATGGATTGAATGAACATGAATGTGTTGATATTTAAAAGTCACACACTACAGCTTTAAAGGAATAGTTAGGGTTGTACAATATAAGGTGCTCATGCAGAGTCTGTGTGCTGCATACACTGCACAGTGTTCAGACAGAAGAATCAGAACATGATGGACACAGATATCTGCAAACACACCAAGATCCCTCAATATGACTTTTGACTACAAAAAGGTTGAATGAGCTGCTACCTCCTTGACGTCTGTGCTTGTGCCCTTACAACTATAATATTTTTACGTTGATTCATTGTCTTGTAAAATAACTGAAAAGCAAGACGGGCAGCAGTTAGGGCACGTACACAACTGTTTAACGCATCAAAACAATTAAAAAATAAAATATACATAAAAATCTACTTGAAATATACAACATGCAGTACAAGCACACAATCGGGCATTTGTCAATAAAATCAATACAAGTGAATTTAGGCAAAAACATCGATGGGTTTTTCATCTCCAAGTCATTTTAAAATACTGTCCATATGAAAAGTGACCCACTGCTCCCGACATCAGTATCATCAGTATATTGTGACGTCAGTGTTTTAAAGCCTGTGTTTGGATTTGCCTAAATGACAAAAACTTAATATAATTGTTTAATCAATGATTATACAAGCATGAATTAAAGAATGGGACTGTTCCAATTTCTCTAATGTGAAATGTGCTGTTTCATTGCCTTCAATAGGAGGCAGTTACTACGCTAATATATGTCGTTACAAAGTAACTTTAAACTATAACTTAAAAAATGAATGGAGTTGAAATGTCCCCTTGAACTAAGAGCAGCAGTGAACGTTCTCATGTCAGCCTGACTGTGTTCTCACGGACAGAGAGCGCCCCCCTACGACCAACTTTCACCTCTGCCGCCGTGATGATCAGGCGGCCACAGGGGGCGGTAGACGCTGTGGCCGCGGCTCCGCTGTTGGTGTTCGCAGTCCGACTACTGGGGCCGCACAATTAACGCTAGTGCAAACAAGAGGAGGCGACGAACAAGGAAAACAAAGCAGCAGTCCATTAGCAGCTTCTAGCTATCCAGACGAGTCGGGAGAACTTGTGAAAAGGCCGGTTATAAGGTAATGTGTTGAATGTGAGATGCAGCGCACATATGTGTGTGTGTGTGTGTGTGTGTGTAAGCGTGGAGGCTTTCTCAGCTTCGAATAACGGGCGTCTCGAAGTTAGCTGCGCTCGCTAACATTAGCTTGGCGGACGGAAACCCTTTAGCTGAAGCGAGTGTCAAGCATGGCTGTCAGGCCTCGCGAACGTTACCACACCAAGGCTAGAAAAGCTCAGTCTCCCTGCGTCATTGACTGCTTCACTCGGCGTTAGGTCAGCTCAGTGTCGTTGGACAGCGTTGGGCCTGCTCAGGTGCTTTGTGTGCTGCTGTGTTTGCTCTGTTGTGAGCTGGACCGTGATTTATATATTTATTACGAGCCACGTTTGCTTACAAACAGAACAAGTTATGAAGAGGAAACATAGTTATTACTGTGTATATTCTTGCATTTGCCAAACACAGTTTTCCAAAGTGACAGTGTATCCATTTTTGTCTTGCTATTGCGCAAAGTTGTCAGGCTTCACACCATCACAAACCGGGCATGGAGTCACAGATGGGGCGGTGCTGACTGTCAAGCTTCATGGAGACACGTTGTTTACGTTTTAAATGTGTGAATATACTTGCATTATAAATAAATGTATCAGAACAAGTTAGTGAGATAACTACAGCAGCATTAGCCACATTAGCCTTGCTGCACAGCATCTGTAAGGTGACAGTGACGTTGTTTGTCTTCTTCTTATATTTAATTGATATTTTTGGAAGACACTACCATTTCCTGCGTATGTAACTGTTGTACATGTACATTCTGGCGTGTTTCTGCTTGTAGATCCATGTTGGGTCCGTTTATTTAAAAAGTCAGGCCCAGAGCACACACTCTGCCAACACTCGGTACATCATTAGTAGAGGATTCATCGTGACTGAGCAGCTGACTGCTCAGTCAACCTGCCATATGTGTTGCCTCCTCATTTGCGTCACTGCTACTGAAGAGGGTCAAGATCACAGGGGCGGTTCTGTTGCCTGCTGGCTACATTAACGAGAATTAGCCTGAGCAAAAGTCGGATTTGGCCACCTGGCGAAGTTTGAGGTGTATCTTCACCAATAAAGATGTAAGCAAGTGCAAACCTGTGTACCAGATTCACGAGTGAAACCTATGACTGGTTTATTATTTCAGTCCAGTCACTCCTGACACATCATGAATGGTGAGGTGCACCTCCCACTTTGGTGCTGCTTAGTTTTTATTCCTGGCCTCAGCGTTGCTTTCTAAATGTGGATTCCCTGCCAAGACCTAAGAGGAAGACTTGTGTTTACAGTTTAGAGGATCCTCTAAAGGACAGGAGACATCAGGTTAGTTCTAGTCCTACTGTTTGTCCTCTAGATATGGCTGGTCATGTTATCAATATTATATCTATATCACATGAGACAAGGTATGAATCTTGGATGTTGTGACAAGGTATCTGTGATGGCTTTTCCTGGTTTTTAAGGCTTCATAATCATGTTATTTATTAGATTCAATAAATATCTTTTATATTATATAAATTGGTTGAACCGACAAAATTGTATTAAAAACCTTATAATACTTTCATTTTAAGCCTAATTATTATAATTATAGCAGAACTTGACCGTATTTATGGTCAATTTTGTTGTTTCTTACGCAGTTAATATAACATTAAAAGGCCAAATAAATGAACTAGGTGTTATCTGAAATGAAAGGTAAAAACTGTATTAAGATCATGTAATACAGATCATAAATGGTAGATATTTTATGTTAGACTGTATTTACAGTGTATTGTACACTGTAGTGTTCATGAGTCCAGACAAACAACCTGTGCGTAGCTTTATATCCTCTTATATCTTATATGTCTGGATATAGACAAAAATATCCAGGTATTATTTATAATCCATATTGACCAGCCTTACAGAAATATTGATGAGATTAGACTTTTATTAGTCACCTCCATGTTGGCCCCGGCTCTGTCAGATTCTTTCTTATCCATTCAGAAAACTTGTAGAGTGAGTCAGGCGTTTGGGTGGGTCAGAGAATTGTGTAGATAAGGGCCCTTGTTAAGTAACCTAGTTAAATAGAGACAGCTGTGACATGTTGTCATGCGTTCTACTTGCAGTGCTCTAGAGCTGCAGAGAGTTTTATTTCTATGCAAAGTTAGGTGTTTTTTTTATATAGATAGTTGGAGACTGTCTAAAGTACAGTCTGTTTAGTCATGTGTTTATTCAGATGTTAGTCACTGTATAGGGAGTGGGCCATTTAGCAAGAAAGCTTGCGTTATAATAAACGTGTCATAGTTAATAATTAACCAACAATATCTTGGAGATCCACAAGATAAACCTCTCCTCGAGAGAGGTCAGATCTAAACATGACATGGAATAAAGATACAGTACATCTCTTCATCTGGTGTGTTCTTGCAGTGCAATATACATTCATTGATTTTACTAGTATTAAAGCGATAGTTCAGTTTCTTAATGAGATACTGACATCCAAGTCATTTTTAGACATGAACTCTGGGTATTTTCTTTGATATGTTTGAATAGATCAGACACAAACTTTATTTTCTAGTTGGAAACAGCTGTTGAAATAAATGGTGAACCATGTTCTTTAGATATTGTAACCCTCAAGGTCAAGTGTGTTACATTTAGGAGGGTTTACTGGCAGATAGCGTGTTTTGTCAGTACACAATCTTGCAGAATGTAGTCAACATTGACCATTTGTCACTACCTCATACAACTGCACTTCGAGTTGGTCTTATTGTTACCTCTACATTATTATTATGATCTAAGTAATCTGTCAGTCACAGGTATAGGTATATTTATGATACACCATCTACCTCAGTTCTTTTGAGCCCAGTATCAGATGGCCAGTGTCTGATACAGTGGACTCTCTATCTTTACAGGGCAATAAGTCTAAAAGTGTTTTTTATAATGTCCTCCTCAGGTGGACAGTTTGCTGTCTGGTTGCCCGTGGTAACTCTCCACCATGCCTTTCCCCTTTGGCAAGTCCCACAAGTCGCCAGCAGACATAGTCAAGAACCTGAAGGACAGCATGACGGTGCTTGAGAAGCATGACATCTCTGACAAAAAGGCAGAGAAGGTATGATGAATCACCAGGAAAGTGCCATTTGTAGGAGCTTATTAAAGCTTGAAATCAGTGCTTTAGTGTACATACATGTCTTTGTGTGTGCATGTAGGCCACAGAGGAGGTGTCGAAGAGCCTGGTGGCCATGAAGGAGATCCTTTATGGGACTAATGAGAAAGAGCCCCAGACAGAAGCAGTGGCCCAGCTCGCCCAGGAGCTCTACAACAGTGGCTTACTTGGCACCCTGATAGCAGACCTACAGCTCATCGACTTTGAGGTGAGATTTAATCTGTTGGCAGTAAATGGAGGGTACTACTAGGGAGCTCATTTAATATTATGTGTGTTCAAACTGTAAGAATGTACTTGTGAGAAAAAAAATCTGCATGTTTTGAAATAAGACAATGTAGGATTCACTCTCGGGGTCCCCCGTTGGTAAATGGTTGTGTTTGATACTGTCGTACAATGTATGTCGTGGTTATCCATGCATTTGGTGACAAGCCAACACTGGTGAATTTGAAGTTGGACTTCCAGTGTACAAACAACCATGGTTTCTGAGCAGGTACAGTAGCCTATAGTAATTTATCCAAATATTGGTGGGTGTCGTAACTGGAAGAATCATGAGTGCTACATCCGACACATGAATCAAACCGAACGTTATCTCCCGAAGACATGTGTCTATCTCCAACATTTAGGCAATCGCAAGCAGCAAGCCGTATGAGTTTATACTATAACTAAACGTATAAACTTTAATTTGAGGGTATTTACATCCAAATCAGTTGAACGGTTACACTCCCACTTTTTAGGGGACCAAAAGTAATGGGACAATTGACTCAAAAGCTGTTTCATGGACATGTGTGGGCTATTCCCTCGTTAAGTCATCATCAATTAAGCAGGTAAAAGGTCTGGAGTTGATTCTAGGAGTGACATTTGCATTTGGAATCTGTTGCTTTTACCTCTCAATATGAGATCCAAGAAGCTGAAGCAAGCCATCATATGCTGAAACATCAAAACAAACCCATCAGAGAAATAGCAAAAACATTAGGTGTGGCCAAGTCAACTTTTTGGAGAATTCTTAAAAAGAAAGAATGCTCTGCTGAGCTCAGCAACACCAAAAGACCTGGAAGACCATGGAAAAGCACTGTGGTGGACGACAGAAGAATTCTTTCCCTGGTGAGGGAAAACCCCTTCACAACAGTTCTCTGCATCAACACTCTGCATGTAATGAGGTAGGTGCATGTGTTTTAAAGTCAACAATCAACATAAGACTTCACCAGAGTCAGTACAGAGGGTTCACCACAAGATGTAAACCATTGTTGAGCCTCACCTCAAACAACACCTGAAAAAGCCTTTACAGTTTTGGAAGATGAGACCAAGGTCAACATGTACCACGGTGATGGGAAGAGAAGGAAAGGAACTGCTCATGATCCAGAACACACCACCTCATCAGTGAAGCATGGTGGTGGTAGTGTCATGGTGTGGGCATGTATGGCTGCCAATGGAACTGGTTCCCTTGAATTTATTGATGATTTAACTGCTGACAAAAGCAGCAGGATGAATTCTGAAGTGTTTCAAACAATATTTTCTGCTCATATTCAGCCAAGTGCTTCAGAACTCATTGGACGGCACTTCACAGTGGAGATGGATAATGACCAAAAGCAAACTGCAAAAGCAACCTAAGAGTCTTTTTAAAATAAGTGGAATGTTATGCAACCTGAATCAGATTGAGCATGCATTTCACTTGCTGAAGACCATACTGAAGGGAAAATGCCCCGAGAACAAGCAGGAACTGAAGACCGTTGCAGTAGAGGCCTGGCAGAGCATCACCAGGGATGAAACCCAGCATCTGGTGAGGTCTATGCCTTCCAGACTTCAGGCTGTAATTGATTGCAAAGGATTTGCAATAAAGTATTAAACATTGAAAGTTTGATTTATGATTGTTTAGTTTGTCCCATTACTTTTGGTCCCCTAAAAAGTGTGAGCCAAGGTTCAAGGTTTTTATTTGCCATTTGTGCTTAAACAGACAGTCCAGGCACATTGGAAATCTTGTGCGGGTTCTACGAGTCAGTTACGGGAAACAGAAAGACAAACTTCAGTATAAATATAGCACTCAAATTAAAATCTATACAGAGTATAAAAATATTAAAAAAAATGTAAAAGAAGATGTAGAAAAAATACACCGTGTTTCGGATGTTCATACCTTCAAATTAAAGCTGAAAGTCTGCAGTGAAAGCACATCTTGTTCGTTTCATTTCAAATCTATTGTAATTCAAATCTGACAACTCTAATATTTGCAAAATAAAATATGCAAAAATAGAACATTATACAGTATGGTAAATGGCACCAAACACATTCAAATACAATTAATAATAAAAATAGTAAATGAAATACTTTGTGGCGCACTCAGAGTAGTGTAACAGAAATGATAAAGATAAACCATAAGTTGTGCATTATGAGCAAAACAAAGAGTATGTGGTACATTAAGAGTTATTTATGGATAGTGAGTAATTAAAGTTTTTCCCGCTCAGGTTTTGTGAAACACTGATTTTAAGGAAAGTGTGTGTGTGTGTGCATATGTGCACACAGACTGCCAATGTTTATATGTGTATAAACTCATGTCTCCCCTGTTGCTGTGTGGTAACTGCCGCAGTAGGCCACCCTGACTCACCCTATCACTGCATGACTCAATGTGTTGTGTGTGATCATCTTCCTCTTTTATGTGATCTCATCCCACTTTTCTGTTCAAAACGGAAGCTTGTGCAAATCACATGAGTGCAACAGAGAAATGGGAATTGACTGATAGGCAACTATATATAAAAAAAAGAAAAAATGAATTGAATTTTTGACAGTTTTCAGCTGTATGTCAATATACTTGTCATGGTCTTTAAAGGACAGCTTGTTTCTTCCCTTGTTATTCGCTTCTTCTTTCTGATTCTCCTTGAATCGAATTATTAGGCTATAGATCTGATACATGTTATGGTATGAGTGTAAAAAACAAAACAAAAACCAAACCGTGGATTTTGTGAACCATTCCAGCCCCACCATACATCATAGCAGGTCTCACTACCGTCTTGTGGACCTTCCCTTTCTCTTTTGATGCTATCCTTGAGTCACACATCACCCTACTCTGCCTGCACTCTCTTCTTCACCTTTCTTGTGCACTGTTCATTCTTTTGTATGGTTGACCCCAGGTAGTTAAACTCATCCACTTTCTCTACCTCTACTCCTCCCAGCTTCACTGTACCACCTGTCTCACTGCTCCTGCTAACCTTCATCCCTCTTCTTCCTTCCTTCCACCTGTCCCCTACTCTCACTACAGATAACAATATCATCTGCAAACAACATAGTCCACAGAGACATCCTTTAAAAAGAAGAAAAAAAAGAGATGCTGAGTAACAATTAGTGCTGCAACGAACTTAGCGTGAATCTCCCTCACCCGTGGCTGGTACATGCTTCCTCTTCAGGTGCTAATGCAGTGATGTCTTTGAAGGCGTTCATGTGAAGTGCTCCTGTACTTTTGACACAAATCATTTTTCTCTCTGCTAATGCCGCTCTCTTTCGTGTCTGCCTTCGGTCTGCCGTCACACAACCATTGTGAACACACACAATAGAAGCAGCATGGCAGTGTGAACCAGGTGCACTTTGTGTTTATAAAGACTGATAAATGTCACTCTGTTACTTCAGGGTAAGAAAGATGTGGCTCAGATCTTCAACAACATCCTGAGGCGTCAGATTGGCACTCGAACACCCACAGTGGAGTACCTCTGCACCCAGCAGAACATCCTCTTCATGCTGCTTAAAGGGTAAGACTCACACAGACACACACTGTACCTGGGGCTGTCACATTATTTATTTATTTTTCCTCTTACCACACAAATTTGTGAAGCTATTGATCACGCTATGATAATTGCCTATAAATATCACAAGCTCATCTGACTCAGGTTGAGAGCAGCTTGTCTTTTAACCTGAAAAAGGGTTTTGATTCCCGGTTTTGTCTTCATGATGGCATGAGGCATCAAAGACGCTAAAGCCCTCTCCTGACAGCTATTCGTGTGAATGATTAGAATAGATTTGTGATAGAGTAAATAGATACACTATCAATGTGTAACAGGAAGGTTGTGACTAGCAAAACTGTAGTGTAAAGCCTAAAGCCTAGGAAAGCACTCTATGAATACATTACTAACTTGGGTTAATGGTTATGAGGTGTTAAATGGTCATTCCTTGTTGTCCTGGATCACAAGCTTTTGTAGTGAGTAAATGACCTTTAATGCATAGATATCTATCTATAAATTCCAGTGTGTGTGTGTGTGTGTGTGTGCGTGCGTGCGTGCGTGCGTGCCGCTTGTAGTGATTGATTTCAAACTTGACAGGTGTCTTGTTACAGGCACGAGTAAGTGCTGTGCCAAGTTTGACGTGGTTTGGATAAGTAATGCCAAATATATCCTTCAAAATATCGGTAAAAGAAGCACACATTGGCTTTCACCGCTCTACTGTAGCCACTCCCCCTCTCACTCACACAGCACTGTGAGTGAGACAAAGTGCCGTGAAGTTGAGGCAGGTGAAAAACGCAGTGCTCGACTGGCAAGTGACACTGCATAGCAGACAAGGTGCTGTGAAGCTGAGGCAGACGACAAACACAGTGCCCCCCCCCACCAGCAGGTTCAGAGGAGCTTCTTTCCTGCAGCTGTCACTTTATGAATCCCCGGTGACAACCAATCAACTGTTATGCACCCATGTAGTTCAATGTAGTTTCCATGTTTATTGTGTGCCATTATGTCAGTATCAGTATTTGCTTTCTACCATACACATAAAAAAGTCACTTAACTTTTGCTGTGTAATGGTAACAATGAGCACTCAAACACACCGACAATGACTAAAAACACACACAAAAACAGATTTTGCACTAGTACAATAAAAAGACCAGTCAATGAGCAGAAACCTGACCCTAAATTGATTTCGATTTCAAAATAAACAACAGTATTTGCCGTCCTTTTTTGATCGTCTGCTCTGGCCATGCACCATGAAGGGAAAGAAAAAAAAAAAGCCAGAACGCATTGCGTTTCTTGTGACTCATCTGCTGTTAAAGTGAGAGTGATGTGAGAGGAGTGTTGTCGCGGTGCCATCGGCTGCCATCAGCAAACTAACTCGTCCACTGAGCTGAGGGACTGATGCCCCCTGTCCGTTTCTTTTCTTTGGATAGTAGTTAAATAGATTTTTTGACCACACATTTACATTAACATCTCGTCATATAAAATTATATGTACCTACTCCATTCTGAAATAGTTAAACTCATCCACTTCCTCTACTCGTTGCAACTTCTCTTCACTTATTAATGAATACTTTTTTTGTCAGTTAAATGTGTATCTATTTATCTGAATCTGGCATCGTCTGACATGTCATATAAAGAAATAAATCATAAAATCAAAATGAGTATATCACATGTGGGAATTCGGGCCACACGGTGGTGTAGTGGTTAGCACTCTCGCCTTGTTCGAGCCCCGGTTGGAACAAGGGCCTTTCTGCATGGAGCATGGGTTCTCTCCGGGTTCTCCGGCTTCCTCCCACAGTCCAAAAAACATGCAATGTGGGGGATAGGTAAATTGGACACTCTAAATTGACCATAGGAGTGAGTGTGAGAGTGAATGGTTGTTTGTCTCTATCTGTACCCCCTGCGACCCTCTGGTTGAGGATAAAGCGGTAGATGATGACTGACTGACTGACATGTGGGAATTCGAAATCCAGGCCTCTCAGTGTAGTTCCAAAAAGTTCCCAAGAGCTCGTCCTGTCCTCTGTGTTGCCTTTCATAGGATGCTGTCTCCACCATCGCATTCATCCAGTCTGTCCAATTAGGAGACACACCAGTTTTCCAATGTCTTAAGATAATTCTGGCAGCTGTAACCAAGCCCATCGTAATAAGAAAATGTTCTTTTTGAAACATCTGGTATTTGAGATCTGTCCCTAGTAAACACATAGCATTTTTGTATACATCGCCTATGGTACAGTACATATACCCCTTGAGTGCTACTGCTTCCAGTGTACTGACATTTTACCGACACGAATGGCAGGATTAAAGTGCAATGAATCATATGGCTGTACAAATTAGGGCTGTAAAGTCCCAGTCCACTGGTCCATTTATGAGTCGATTGGCTCGACTCAACTGAGTGAACTATTGTTTTTAGTAGCTCTGTGTGTCTGTCTGTTTGTGTTTCCACACTTGCACTTGCCAATATGACCAACAGAGGCCGACAGAGGCTTGTTGCGTGAATGGGGTGAAGTGTGCCATCTCTGATTGATTGTTGTGTTTAATCGTGTGACTTTACTCAAGTGTTTTAAAGTAAGGCTTATGTTAGGCCTGAGGAACCGATTCTGAAAGTTAAGATGTGCAACCTTACATTTTTCTTTATTTAAATGTAATGTATTTTTTTATTTGTTTTTGCTTTGCCAAAATATGTTAACTGGTCAAAATTCAACAATTTAAAACTTTTGTTGGTTGTTCATTTTAAGAGACATATGATTTTGACACTATTAATTTAAAACAGTACATTGCAATTTCTGCTTTTATTAAAGTAAATATCAGGAATACAGTGATAATGAGAGGAAATGCAATGTGCACCCCTACATGTTTTACTTGTGCTCCTAAAACTTTTGGTTAGAGGTCACTGTGCTAGTAAAAAAAAAAAAACTAACTCTGGAGCCCTGATATTTAATTAATCATTTGCTCTTTAAAAACTTAACTTATAAATGTTTTGACAAAACAACATGAAATGAGAACAATGGACATCAAAATAAGTGATTTTGATGTCATTTTTTGCATTCACTTAGGCAAAGTAAGGGACTCTTAAAGTGTTCTGAGAAAACACACACATGCATGTGTTGTGTGAGAACACAACTGTACTGTATTTAGATTTTCACCACTTCATGTATGTCTTACGTCAGTGCACCAGCAGATGTATAAACAGATGAATAAATCATGTCCATTGTTTGTGATCTGTCCAGGTATGAGTCTCCAGAGATTGCCCTAAACTGTGGTATCATGCTGAGGGAGTGCATCAGACATGAACCGCTGGCCAAAATCACACTGTGTTCAGAGCAGTTTTACGACTTCTTTCGATATGTGGAAATGTCTACGTTTGACATCGCCTCAGACGCATTTGCCACTTTCAAAGTAAGTGATTTGACTAAATTTGACTAAATGCCGATACTAAATGTGATGTTGGCAGACTGATTGTGTTAGGAAATCGGAAATCCTGAAAATGTGTTCATCTCCAACATATAACAAGGAAATGTTGAAAATCTCAATATTTAACAGTCGACTCTGCCCACGTCGAGGAGCTACTCTAATAATGGAAAACCATATCAAACTGAGTAGAGTCGAGCTGTGGAAAAGTGTCATTTGACATGTCTGACATGAAATCATTACTGGTACTTTGCTGATTTTAGAAACTAGAATTGAATAGACGAGAGAAAATGTAGCATTTTATAAGCAATGTATTCAGTTAGAAATGATGTTTAATTAGCAACAAATAAGTTGTTGCACAGTAACCTCTATTTTTATGTTGTATTTGTGTGTTTTGTGTAAGGTGACCTTGAGTGTCGTAAATGCGCCAACAATGCTTCAGTGCTCCTTCATGACCTTTGTATTCCTCTACCTCTCAAGTTCATTCATTTCTAATACTGTGCCTTTTCTTTTTTTCAGGACCTCCTCACAAGACACAAGCTGCTGAGTGCAGAGTTTCTGGAGCAGAATTATGACAGAGTAAGTCTGCACTCGACTCCAAACATCACTTTTAAAGCACAATCTGAATCATTTTATTTTTATATACCAGTGTAGTGGCAGATAAAAACAATGACGAATAATTTATTAGTCTCACCTCGGTGGCCCTCATGCATGAAGTGTCTTATAAATTAATTTGTCAAGTGACGTGTACAAGTTGTGTATTCACTAGTTTTACCATGGTTAACCTGAATCTGAAATACTTTATTAATCCCTGGGGGAAATTGTTTATATCACAGGTGCTCCTGACAGAACAAAGGTGTAAATACACCAAATAGTATAAAAATACCCTTTAAAAAGGCATAGAAAAATATAAATATAACATAAATATAATAATGTACATGATATGCATAGTAAGTCTCAAGTTTGGTAAATGACACAGGGAGGAGTTAAACAGCCAGAAATGACTCTGTTGTGCACTTTGAGAGAATGAGTGTTTGGCTGAAGGTGCTGCTGTGTCTGAGCAGCACAGTGTGGAGTGGCTGAGAGTCGTTATCTAGGATGCTGCTTAACTTTGACAACATCTGTCTCTCTGAGCCGACCATCAGGGAGTCAAACGCCTTTTAAATCTCCTCTTTGCTACAAGTCGCATAAAACTCGTCTGCTGTTACTGAAATTGTGTTACTTGTTTCATAACGATGAAGCTAAAATAAAATACTCTTTTGTGGATCTGGAAACAGGGTTTTGTAATTTAATCTCGTCATATGGGGCAGGAAGAAGTGGAGCCTTGTAAAGCAATACTAGGGCTGCAATTACCGCTTATTTTCTTGATTCATCTGTTAATTGTTTGGTCCATAAAATGTTGGAAATGGTCTTTCCAAATCAAAGAACCTTTTTTACTGATAAAAAAACACTTGAACTGATTAGTCAGTTATCAAAAAGGTGATGATTAATAAAGTAATCGATTATTAGTCAATTAACGGATTAGTTGTTGCAGCCCTAACTGTAATTGTGTTGAAGTTAGAAGTGGCTTTCTGAATCTGACAAAGCCATTGTACAACTGTAAGATTAACATTCCTTTTTTCTAATGATCACCTCATATACCAGTCTTTTGATAAGATGGGAAGACACTTTCTAATAACTTTAGGGGAACCAAACTTCTGACTAAAGGTTGTGAATAATTTGTCACAGGATCCTGTCCCTTATCCAAACCACTGCTTGACACATTTTCTTCTCTTCCTCCTCCTCCAGTTCTTTAGTGAATATGAAAAGTTACTCCACTCAGAAAACTACGTGACTAAAAGACAGTCCCTCAAGGTAAGAATCTCACGTCTTACCAGTAAACAGGTTTCATCTAGTAGTGCAACTCTATTTAAAGATGGGGTTATGACAGAGTTGGGTTTCTCTTCTGTTCTATTCTTTAGACGTGACCGCCATCTAGTGGTGTGTCCAAACCCTAGAATATTCTTAGGAGTGGTTATACTCTGTGTTGACTGTACTTTCCTGCATAGTTTTAAATTTAAATGTGTGCACATTTCACTGAGTTCTAATTGCTTCTTTTCTTTTGTGGCCTGATGTAGTTACTGGGTGAGCTGCTGCTCGATCGGCACAATTTCATCATAATGACGAAATACATCAGCAAACCAGAAAATCTCAAACTAATGATGAATCTGCTACGAGACAAAAGCCGCAACATTCAGTTTGAGGCCTTCCACGTTTTTAAGGTAAATGCATATAGTGTCCTCATTAACAAGCAGTTGATAGGGATAGGTATCGTTAAGATATCGTTATATATGTATATCTTAACGATACCCATATAGTATATATATACACATATATATGTATATGTATACTATATGGGTATCGATACCTATCTCTATCAACTGCTTGTTGTTATCTGCGGCTGTGTTTGCACTTGAGGCAACGACTGTTGTTTGCATTTGGTGAAATATAACCAGACGTTGGACCGTTCTTGCTGTTAGGACTGGGGACTGGGGGTAGGACAGTCTGTGTTTGGATGGCAGGCTGGCACAGAGGCACACACAATTCTCTCCTCATGTGAACAGCGATAATCTGTCACAGACAAACAGCAAAATTCTTTCCAAAAACAGCGCTTAGTGATATAAGACTAGTTAAAAATGTCGTACCGGACCCATCTGTATTAGTTGATTGATTTGAATCATGTCTTCAGAGCAGAGAGCAGTATGTCAAAGTTATTCTTACTAAACAGAATGGGTCAGTCCTTGGTCCACTGCTGGGTGATAATAGAATAACTTTATATCACGACATCACTTTTCCTCGATATAAAAACAAGGCACACAAGTTAGAACGTCGACAGGACTCATCTCATCCACATTTTGACAGACACCCTGAACAGCCAATGATAATGAAAGAAACGGTGCTTTGAACCAATCATCTGGCTGGAAAAGCTGCAGCTATGTCATGTGACCAGCAGGGGGAGGCACCAGTGCTCATGTTTTTATACACAGAGCGAGTTAAAAGAGAAAACTGTGGTGAAGTCACTTTCACAAGACTGTGTCGTAGCTCTCCCTGTAAAGCTAACGTGATGCCTGCACTACTGCAACAGCACACCCTAGTGTCTGACGCTGACGTCACATGTGCAGTCACCAAACAAAAACATGGTGAAATCGAGCCTGGTTGACTGCAGACAGAGAGCTGAAGACGAGCTGTGGAGTGTGTCTTTGTTTATTTTGTGATGGTTTGTTAAAACAATCTATTTTGAGCTCTACAAAGAAGAAGACACAGCATGAAGGTAGTTCCTGGTGTTAAACTTATTTGGAACTGCTGTGAAGATTTGAACCTGTAATTAAATATCAGCTTTTATTAACCTGAGTTTATTTGCAGAACGTGCTCCAGTCGTCATGTTCAGCTCAAAAATAAACACATTAAATCAAAGTAACCTTTTCCTATCATTACTTGTCACTTCAGAGTCACACACATGAACTGACATCACCAACAGCACATCCCTGCACACGTGTGTCCTCCCCAAGACTCGCGGAGCCAGGAATCAAACCCACAACCTTAGAGTTGAACGACGTCTCGCTCAAACACTGGAGCTACCGTCGCCCCGTATATAATATTAATATCAGCGCTTTTTTTCACAGTAACTTCGTGTTTATAACTAAAGGTTTCTACATCATAGATGAACGCATTGATCGGTGAAATCCTTGTTTTCATGTTATTTTCCTCCTTTGCCACTATGGTTCAATATGTCAGGACCTCGTACAGAGACTGGACTGTCCCTCTTAAAATGGTGGATGTTATTTTAATTCATTCATATCCTCTTCCTTCACAACCAGGTGTTTGTGGCCAACCCCAACAAGACGCAACCCATCCTGGACATCCTGCTGAAGAACCAGACCAAACTCATCGAGTTCCTCAGCAAGTTCCAGAACGACAGAACAGAGGACGAACAGTTCAACGATGAAAAGACTTACCTGGTCAAACAGATCAGGGACCTGAAGAGGCCCACCCCCCAGGAAGCCTGAGTAAAGTGCAGAGGTGGGCCGGGGGGGGGGAGGGGGGAAGAGGGAAGAGGAGGAGCCACCAACAACACGCCTGGGAAAACTTTCAGACAGCATCTGCTTTACGGAACATTCAGCAGCTGCTCCTCTGGGTCCTGAACAAAAAAATGAATAAAACTGGTGAAGCAAATTAAAGTCCGACAAAAAATGCAGAAGTACCCGTATCAACTCATCAGGACGTCTCCAGCTCCTCTGTTCCTCAGAGAACTTTTGAGTTGTTTTTTTTTTCCAGTCTTTTCAAAAGAAATAAGTAAAAATAATAGATGCTGCTGCTTTCTTGCACATTGAGACGTCTAAAGTATATTACAACGACACAACAGGCCGTCATTGGTGGTGACATAAGAATGTCCACATGTTAAAATTGACTTTCCGTAAGACACACTCACACACCGAGTGACAAAAACAGGTTTACACACGTATGTATTAAAACATGCAGATACACACATGTGCAAGAACATCAGCTAAAAACAACCGTGTGATGGAGACATGGGGACGGTACGAGCGAGTGGATGGTTGGTGTGTATTTGGTGCATGCGCACACATCCACGGCTGCACCCGGAGTCTGGCTCTCATCTTCAGTGACCACCATAGTCTGCATCTATGCCTTCATCCAATAAAGCAAGCGTGGTTGATATTACTGATGTAGTGGGGGGACAAGCACGTACCTGCTGTGCTTTGTTTACACAGCACCTGAGGAAGGAGGATGCAAGGTATGAATGTGGTGAAGCCTGAGAGTTGGGTCTGTATGTTGTACTGGGGCAGGGTTAACGTGTACATATGCCTTTTTTTATTCTTTTGCTTTATAGACCTTTTGTTTAACCTTGACATATATGTATGTATATATATATATATATATATATATATATATATATATATATATATATATATACATATACATATACATATAAAACCGTAAACGTCACGTTTTTGGTTAATTAACAAT
Source organism: Solea senegalensis (assembly GCF_019176455.1). Lineage (NCBI taxonomy): Eukaryota > Metazoa > Chordata > Actinopteri > Pleuronectiformes > Soleidae > Solea > Solea senegalensis. The sequence continues at coordinate 29,445 of NW_025322482.1, forward strand.
GAAATCACTTTGTAGCCCGTAACAGAAACAACAAATTAGTGACATTGTTTTTGCTGAAATGGTTGCTGGTGGTTTCTTTTGTACATAACTTAAAGGGCCAGCTCATGTTTAGCTAACCTATAGGATATGAATCATTTGTACAGCGGTGGAATGTCATGGGTATTTGCTCTGGATCTGTTCATCCTCCTCTTCTTTTTTTATTCTATGTTTTGAGGATCTCTCAGACTGCTGCAGGTCTGTGAGAGGAAGCCTGTGTGTGTGTGTTCATGTGCTTTGTGAGGTGCTGAGTGATGGACATCAGCTGCGTGGCCCCGCGGTCACAGGCTGATCTCAGTCGGCATACATGTTCTTTCTTTCCCCCGTTTCTCCTTGTGTTTGAGCCGTTCTCCTCAGAAGGTTCGTGATTCCTGTACGAGTGTGAACATGGTGAGTAGCAGACGACATGTCTTCAGTTCCATAAATGACTCGGTCAATGTAAGGCTCCATATTTAAATCTGTTAAAGAGGCTGCAGAGCACAGACGGCAGCACACTGACCATGCATGTTCCTCCACAGGCTGTGTGTGCATGATGCTAAAGACATACTGGATTTTTCTTTTTCTTTTTTTTAATATTTAACAACACTGAAATGTCTCATTGAGCTCAGCTTCATGGCTGTCTGCTGACTTTGACTGGAGTTGAAGCATTTATTGTGACGGTGCTTTCAGAAGTGTCAAAGGCCTGGGCCCTACAATCCAAATAAAGACAAAAAAAATTTGGAATAAAATTCTAATGTGGTCTTTGTTTTGCTTAGTAGTTTTAGGTACCACGTTCCACTTGGTTTGTTACAGTAGGACAGGGTTTCCCATGGGTCCTTGAAATCCTTGAAACTACTTTCAAGACCTCTGGTTCACCAAACAAATTGACGAAGACTGGCTTGCCCAGGATTCCAAGGACGATCCTTTGGCCACATGCAGAGCGTGCTGCAAACTGAACGCCATGGGCGAAGCAGCTCTATCCTCACATCTTAAGCTGTGTTGTTACCACAGAGTATCATACATCGATGCATTAGTGCATCTGACGGTGTTAAAGTAAAAGTATATTGCAAAGTAGTTCAAAACCCAGAGGGTGAGTTTGAAGCCTCTGTCTTACTACAGAACAATATTTATATAGGAAATCTACAATATTAGAGTTAACAAGTTAAGTAAAAAATATTGATTTAGACCTGAACAAATATCTGCTATATCCTGTATAATGTATAATAATATAATAAAGTATAATAATAATATATAATGTTGGTTTAAGAAGAAAGTGGTACCCATCATTCTGATGAAGCTTATCAGAAAACTTACTAGGAGGTCGATATTGTCTCAGTGAAGCTATCACATTTTTTATCTCACATGGTTTGACTTATTATTATTATCATTAATAATAACAATAACAACGATAATAATAATAATAATAATAATAATCCAATCTGCCAAACCACTTTGGGAGGAGGCCATAGACGCATTGTGACCACATTGAACACAAGTGTAAATGCGATGAGTCTCCAATGCGTCTCTGCTCCACCCACCGTGCCGCCTCCTCTGCTTTTGAAGCTTTAACATTATTGTTTTTGGTTTGTCTCTGCACAGAACGTGACGCTGTCGTCTGCTGCTGGACATCTTTGCAGAAGACGAGGGAGAGGTGACCGTGATCAGATAGCTATCAGATCTTGATTTGGACACTGGAGATGCATGTGAGCGCGTGTAAATGCATGTGGTGAAGCTTCTGATCACCAACACAAATGTATTCTAATGCCACGTGTAACACACACACAACCATTCACACCTACGGCCAGTTTAGAGAAGTGTTTCCCAAACTTCCTATGCAGGGACCCACTGTTAATCCATCTTCTACCGCTTTATCCTCCACAGGAGGGTCGCAGGGGGAGCTGTGCCAATCTCAGCTGACGTGGGTGATAGGCGGAGTCACACCCTGGACAGATCACCTGTCCATCACAGGGACACATAGAGACAAACAACAATTCACTCTCAGACTTATGGTCAATTTAGAGTGTCCAGTTTACCTAATCCTCATATTGCATGTTTTGGACTGTGAGAAGCCGGAGAACCCGGAGGAAACCCACACACACACACACGTGGAGAACATGCAGAAAGACCCTTGTTCTGACCGGAATGTGAACCCACGTCTTCTTGCTGCAAATCCAGGTACTAAGAATAGGAAATCAAGGCGAACAGTGCTGAACTGTAGATCAGTTAAACTACTTAACAATCCTAAAAACGTGGGTTAATCTCCAACAACTACATGAGTCTGGTGTATTTAGCGACAACATATTTTGAAATACTCCTTTAGCTTATTTCAAAACTGGGATTTGAACCGGTGACCTTCTTACTGAGAGGCAGTGTTAGCCGCCAATCTGCCATGTGGTCTCTAAACCTACTCAATAAATGAATAACATCATCTTTAATCTCAGAGTTCTTCTTATTGCATTATGATGTTTACGAATAAATATTCACATGTTACAGAGTAAATGAAATGAGAGCTGAGTAATAACAAGCGCCTCCTCACTGCTCCTTTAACACTACACACAGGGCAAGAACAGCAGTCCACTTCCGGTGGATGAAGACAAAAACAGAGAGAGGGAGCGTGAGAGGAGGAGAGAGGAGGACGACCTGTGTCAGAGAGGAGAGAGGAGGACGACCTGCGTTAGAGAGGAGAGAGGAGGAAGACCTGCGTTAGAGAGGAGGAAACTGTGCGGAGTCCACACGCACACGCGCGCACGCACGCACGCACACAGACAGACAGACAGACATGGTGAAGATCAGTTTTCAGCCTGTCGCGGGACAGAAAGTGGAGAAGGAGAATGATGGCGACAAGACTGAAATCCTCATCCCACATCCACTGGTGAGTCAAAGCCTGTTTACTCTTATTGTTGTTTGGGTTCACTGGTTGTTGTTATGTAATGACGCCGCAGCAGCAGTAACATCAGCAGCAGCAGCAGTAACAGCAGCAGCAGCAGCAGCATCAGCAGCAGTGACATCAGCAGCAGTAATAACAGCAGCAGCATCAGTGTGCACCTGCACAGCCATGCAGGACATGTGTGACATCATCATCCTCCTCATCCTCTCTGCTCAAACAAAAACATGTCACTGCAGCGTCGCACTGGTAGCGCAAGTTCACACACACACACACACACACACACACACACACACAAACAGCAGTTCATCTAGACAGGAGGAAAGGCTTTGTGCTTATTAATGATGATAATAATAATAATAAGTGACATGAAGGATGCTTTCTCTTGTCACATGACAGTGATGAGCAGCTGTATAAATAAATAAAGTAGAAGCAGAGATGAATCAGAGGGAAATGAAAATGTCAGAAGTGTTGTTGAGGTGTGATTCACAGCTGTGGACTCTTCTACTCCATCATCACACTGTCTGTGTCCTGCTCTCATGCACATGTCCCAGCCTCAGTGCAGCAGCAGCAGCAGCAGCAGCAGCAGCAATAATAATATAACCTATTTCAATCATGAAGTCAAAAATGATAAAGAATAAGACACTTCACACGAGGAGTGAAATGAAAAGGGTCTGAATCAGTGTGATGAGAGTAACTTCACACCAAACAGCCATTACTTTACTTGACCCTGTGAACCAGAGACTCACGACTTGTGGCTCGTCTCCACGACACAGTCAGAATCACAGAATCAAGCCCAACTGATTGTTGTTGATCAGAGACAAAGAAATCCTGAAAACGCGTCTCAAATGTCAATATTAACAGGAGTCTGTTGTACTTCAGCTCAGACGGAGTCTGTGCTCCACCTGGTGACACATCACCATCCTGTGATCAACTGAGTTTAATGATTCAGTGACACCCAAAACAACTGCTTTACAAATCACAACAACAACCATTTTCTCTGCTTGGTTTTCACCAGCTCTTCCACAATGAACGGCTAAAACGATGCTATTGTTAAAACTGTTTGTGTATTTGTGTAACTACGCAAGACCTCCTGATTCAGAGGAGTCCGGGTCTTGTAAGCCGGGTTTTCCGTGGAGAAAGCCGCCAATCTACCCTCACAATGCCTCTGAAGCTGTTATATCCTGCGTCGTTGAGCTTTAACATAAATCATTAGTGCTGAAACTGTAGCGGCGTCGTCTGCTGTGAGCAGGATACAGAACGCCTCGTGTCGCACTCTCAGCAGGAAAGAACACAAAGAACTGTCGTCGCCTCTGTTTCCACACAACACAATCATTCTTTGCATGTTTACTTGTCATATTTCTGTTAATCATTGGAGGAATAGCTCTGTTCTCAATGAATGAATGAATGAATGAGTGAATGACTGCCTCTTCAGCATTTTCTACAATAAACTGAAAATGTCAGCTGTAAAAAAGGCTGTTTGCATTTCTCTCATTGGTCCTTCATAGAACCACAGACCTGAGCACACACACACACACACTGATTCTCTTCATGTGTAGTTAGTGACACCCGCCATCACAGTGGAGGCGTGGCAGCAGACGAGCTGCGAGACTGGAGGCGTGTCTCCAGTCTCCTTCCTCTGACTCACTCACTGTTGCCAGTGCTCGTTTTAACATTGATTCAAGATTCGGTGTCAGTAGTCACTTATTAGTTTGGGTTAACTGCTCGTCACGGTGAGGAGGAGGAGGAGGAGGAGGAGGAGGAGGATCATGTGATAACAGAGTAAAAGACTCATGATAATAATAATAATGATGATGATATTATAATTATGTTATCATTTTTTAAAGGGAAACAGATGAAGACGTCTGTTCATAATCTACCTTTATTTCATCCGGATTATTGTGAAGTATTGTTTTTTGTGTCTGTCTGTCTGTCTGTCTGTCACCGACAGAGGCTTGTTGCGTGATTGCCTTGTTTTGTAACTGGAGGGTTTTCAGGTCAAAAGGCTGGGGTACATCTGAGAGCCTCATGTTGAAGACGGATGGACATTTTGTTTGTGATATATATTATATATTATATATTGTTATATATTGTCTAACTGAACCCTTTTTGAAGTTTTAATACGTGTGTGTGTGTGTGTGTGTGTGTTTTCCAGGATGAGGAGGAGCTGGTCCTGCCGCTGCGTCCCAGGAAGCCTCTCCTGAACGGCCTGTGCTGCCTGACGTTCGGTCTGGTTGTGTTCATGGCTGGTCTGGTCCTCGCCTCCATTTATGTCTACCGCTACTACTTTATACCCCACGTAAGACCTTGTGTTAAATGTTATCCGTAAAGTGGAGCTGAATGTCAACTGTCTGGGACCCCGAGGAGAGAGGTACTAGTTTTGGAGTCAAGAGTGTGTGCGTGATGGCATATTGTTTAGCGGTGCAACGGCTCACCCCCCCACGGTTCGGCACGCACGTGAACCGTGGAATCATTGGTTGAAATTGGTTATGAAATTGGTTATGAAATTGGTTATGAAATTGGTTATGCTTCTGCCCGCGGAGTTTAAGCAGCCCTTTCCCGCCAGCGCATACCACGCTAAAGCTGTTACTGACGTGTTTACAGCTGCAGATATGAGGCAGAACAAAGGCTTTAAAAATATGGTAAATGTTCTTGAGCCATGGTACCAGATACCTTTCACGGAGCTTCATTATGAAGATCGTACCAGAACTGCTGCCCTCACCACAGACCAGCACGGCTCGGCTCGGCACGGCTCTACATGGTCTGGTATGGTTTTCCATTACTCTAGTACCTCGTCAACGTGGGCAAGTTGCACTGAATCATTAGACTCAGTTAATTGCAAAGATTTGTTCACAGAATGGTTCAGTACTTCCTGCATGACCGGAGCACAGACTCTGTCTGACACAGTCACTGACCTGAAATACAACGACCTGTGCTTTCAGCAGTGCAGTCTCTAAACACACCAGACTCCTAAATATTGTTATGTATATCAATATAAATATAAATGTCAATATAAATAATGACATTTTAGGCGTTTCCTTGCTAAATGTTGGAGATGAACGCATGTTTTCAGGATTTTTAAGTCTTTTAACTGATCTACAATTCGGCATTGTTCACTTTGAGTCTTGTGTCAGACGTCATGCTCGTAATTCTTCCAGTGACAACGTCACATTTAGTATCAGCTCAGCTCTCTTGGAACCTCACAAGAGCAGGTACTCAAACATGGGCAGGTACTCAAACATGAGCAGGTACTCAAACATGGGCCTCAAACAGGTACTCACGGACTCAAACACAGGTACTCAAACAGAGCAGGTACTCAAACATGGGCAGGTACTCTCAAACATGAGCAGGTACTCAAACATGCAGGTACTCAAACATGGCAGGTACTCAAACATGAGCAGGTACTCAAACATGAGCAGGTACTCAAACATGAGCAGGTACTCAAACATGGTACTCAAACATGGCAGGTACTCAAACATGACTCAAACTGAGCAGCAAGTACTCAAACATGGAGCAGAGCAGGTACTCAAACATGAGCAAGCACTCAAACATGAGCAAGTACTCAAACAGCAGGTGCTCAAACATGCAGGTACTCAAACAGAGCAGGTACTCAAACAGAGAGAGCAGGTACTCAAACATGAGCAGGTACTCAAACAGAGCAGGTACTCAAACATGAGCAAGTACTCAAACATGAGCAGGTACTCAAACATGAGCAGGTACTCAAACAGAGCAGGTACTCAAACATGAGCAGGTACTCAAACAGAGCAGGTACTCAAACAGAGCAGGTACTCAAACCCAAACATGAGCAGGTACTCAAACAGAGCAGGTACTCAAACATGAGCAGGTACTCAAACAGAGCAGGTACTCAAACATGAGCAAGTACTGAACAGCAGGTGCTCAAACATGAGCAGGTACTCAAAGAGCAGGTACTCAAACATGAGCAGGTACTCAAACAGAGCAGGTACTCAAACATGAGCAGGTACTAAACATGAGCAGGTACTCAGGTACATGAGCAGGTAATCAAACATGAGCAGGTACTCAAAAAGAGCAGGTACTCAAACAGAGCAGGTACTCAAAAAGAGCAGGTACTCAAATAGAGGTTTGTGTGCGTTTAATAGTGAACTAAGGCGAGCATGTGTACACGTATAAGTGGTTTGATATGAACGTAAGAACCGCGAGTTGCCAGGCCTGGTGTAGAAAACAAAGACTTCACTTTGAAGGTATGTCAAACCCTCAAGGCAGTGTTGTTTTCATCAACGATGACGATGAATTTTCATTGACGAGACGAGAATGGACGTAAATGTCAGTGTGTGGTTTGTCTGATGTTCAAAGTGCACAACATTTCTGCTTATTGTGCACGTAATCTGTCAATCAAAACCTAAAAATGACTTGGTCCGTGTTTCAAGACGCGACACGGCGCACTGAGGACAGTCTGCTCCGATCGACAGTTGCTCCAGGGGCAGGCGGGCGGGAGAAGCTAAAACGTGACTAAAACTATCACATATAGAAATGAATAAAACGTGTCTAAAACTATCACATATAGAAATGACTAAAACGTGACTTAAACGTGACTAAAACTATCACATATAGAAATGACTAAAACGTGACTAAAACTATCATGTATAAAAATGACTAAAACGTGACTAAAGCTATCACATATAGAAATGACTAAAACGTGACTAAAACTATCACATATAGAAATGACTAAAACGTGACTAAAACTATCACATATAGAAATGACTAAAACGTGACTAACAGAGACATCACAATGTGTCTGCTCTCAGTTCTACAGGCATGTTGAAGAAATCCCTCCTTGTGTGTGTGTGTGTGTGTGTGTGTGTGTGATGCAGATCCCAGAGGAGAACCTGTTCCACTGCAGGGTTCTGTATGAAGACCCCGTGTATGCTCCACTGCGAGGGCGTCAGGAGCTGGAGGAGAACGTCGGCATCTACCTGTCAGACAACTACGAGAAGATCACTGTGCCTGTGCCTCACTTTGGAGGCAACGACCCTGCAGACATCATCCATGACTTCCACAGAGTGAGCTCATGTTTACACAGAGAACACACGGTGGTCACGTATGATCAGGACCAGGATTAGTTTGTGTGGTTGTATGAGGTCCTGACACAGGAACCAGACTGTGGTTGCTGGAGTTTGTGTTCACCTGGACAAGTATGTTCAAATGACCTCAGGGTTTGAGAGTCTTCATTGAAACACATTTGTGTGGAGCTTTTCTATCATACGGTTCTAGCACTACTCTACTCTTTGGTATCAGACTTGTGGTTCTCCATGCCTTCATTGTGGGTTAGGTCGTGTGAAACTCTCTCTGGATCCTCTCTTTGTGCTCGCTGTAACACTCTTGCTGGTTTTTAAAAAAATGCCAGATTTGATTCTTGTTTTGGACGCGGTGAATCCTCACATTACAGGATGGTCTTAGCTCGCGTGGAACCTCATCAGAGGAGGTACTAAAATAAAAGCACCAGGTACTAAGCCCCTAACGGTGGAGCCGAGTAGTGCTACAACTGTTTAAAGGAAAAGCTCCATGTGTGACACAAGCTTTATGAAACAAGGCAGGAGGAGAGCAGCAAGACGGACAGCAGCGTCCACAGCTAACAACGGCTGAATCATGACTGCTTTGTCTCTCAGGGACTGACGGCCTATCATGACATTGCTCTGGACAAGTGCTACGTGATCGAGCTCAACACCACCATCGTGATGCCTCCACGTAACCTGTGGGAGCTTCTTATCAATGTCAAGGTAACAGCAGCCTTCACGGTCTATTCTGAATTCATCTAAAAACAGCCTTTCCCAGACTCCGTCAACACAAATAACAATTTACAATTGATTAAAATGAACACATGAAAACTGAGGGCTGAGCGGCTGACGCTGTATCAAACATCAACATGAAGAAGCCTTTCACAGGCAGAAATAACATCATTTAAATGCCTTGGCTTTGTTTTATTTCTTCAAATCTGTCGCACATATTTGAGTCATTTCAAACTAACATTACAATTGAATGAATATGAAAAATACTGAATGACCTTTCACCTGCAGTACCGTCACAGCGGCCCAGACTTTTGGAATCACTTACAATCACTACAGTACTGGGTATCGGCTCCGATGCTGCGCTTGTGTACTTGCAGGGTTATTGTGTGCAGACGTGTTTGTGAAACACAGAAGTGGAGCAGACTGTAACCTGAGCTCTGAGGAGCACAACACACCACACACACTAAAGATCAACTATTATTTAAGTAATAACTGGAGATAAAAGCTGAACCACTGATCTGTTGTCAAAGTTCCCGATACTTTTGGAGGAGCCTGTAAATATCTAATGTTGTGTTTTGTTCTCTGATGACATGTTTGTGAACGATGTCTCCGTCGGTTACAGAAGGGAACGTACTTGCCTCAGACTTACATCATCCATGAAGACATGGTGGTGACTGGCAGAGTGCATAACATGCGTCAGCTGGGACCCTTCATCTACCGCCTGTGCAGCGGCAAGGACACGTACCGGCTGAGCCACCGGGTGACGCGCAGGCGTGAGTGGATTTAAACACCTGAAGTCACCTGACACACTAACACTGTGACCTCACTGACCCTCTCTCTGTTTCCCCTCACAGGCATCAACAAGCGCGAGACCAAGGACTGCCGCCACATCCGTCACTTTGAGAACACGTTTGTGGTGGAGACGGTGATCTGTGACGAAGCGTGAGCGTCTGCGGTGGATCAGGTCACGTCGTCGTGAATCACTTTCCCTCCCTGTTTGTTTTTTTTATTGAGGTCATATTTACACTGACTCAACTGTTGGTTCATCACAGGATTTTCCATGTAGCAAAGATAATGAATTACCAGTTGAAGACGTGTTCTCTTGCTCTGTAGGGAGTGTTCTGTTGGTGACTGTTGCTGTGAGAGGCCACTGTTGTGTTTCTCCTCTCTGACCCTGGAGGTTTGCAAACAGCATGCAGCCTTGATCTCCCTCCTCCTTTGTTCTCCCTCCTCCTCTCAGTCATGTAACCCGTTGCTTGCCTTGCGTCTTCGTTCTCTTGCCTGTTGCTTCTTTGCAATTTTTTACAGTTTGGTCATTTCCTTTCCAAGCCTCATCACATCCTGTCGTAGAGCTGCACAGGGCATTAGACCATTAGACCATTAGACCATTAGACCGTTTATTTTAGATCGTCTCATCTTATTGATTTATTGTGATTTTTTTTGCAAAACATTGGACGTGTTTTTCTTGCATGTGTTAAACCTACAAGGCAGAAAAGTGAACAGTTAGAATCATTTGTTAACCGATGTTTAAAGCCTTAGTCCAGAGAGTGGACTAAAGTCACTACTCCTGAAAGGAAGCATATAATACATGTTAGTTCAACTAAACCCACTCTGATCTGTGTATTTTGTCTGTTGATGAGATGTGTGAATAAAGTAGTGTCACATGTATTCATGAGCCCGTACACGTGTTTCTATGAGCTGAGCACATGTGAGTGTTTAAATATCAGCTTTATAAATGTTTGCACTTACATTTATACAGTTAGAGTTTTTCTCAGTGGCTTTGCTTCATTTCTCAAATCATCCGTCATATTTGCAAAAAGCAGTGAGTGCATTTGTCAAAACAACACAGAATGAGAAATCAGTATCAGAGTGTTTCATCCATTCTCTACCTCTTTATCCTCCAAATGAGGCTCATGGGAATCTGGATCCAGTCCCAAGTGACAGGGTGAAAGGGGCGGGTACAACCGGGACAAGTCCAAAGTCGTTTGCAGGGCGTTCACACCTTTGGTCAATAATTCATAGAGTCCAGTGAAGCATCTCAGTGCTGCTGTTAATCAGCAACTTCTTCTGTCATAGGGTCTATGGCACCTACTGTACTGGATCCAAACTTAACTTAAAGCCACCTTTATATCATTATACCTGCTTAGAACGTCAGATAAGAACCTGGTTTCAACCCCACTCGTGGAATGTGATGTTGTAAATGACTATTATTCTACAAAACACTGATAAATGCAGTGTTTGTAGACATTTGCATAAACATGGAAGTGTTTCTCTGGGTAAATAATGTTCCACAAAGGAAGCAGGATGACAGGGTGAAGTGTGTCAGTCCTGAGGAACTCTGTTATTAACTTTACACACGGAGGAATTATCAGTAACAAGTGGAATATTTAATCCCAATAGTCTGCTCCAGTCTTATGGACAATAGTAAGAAATACAGCCAGTAACCGTGCGTTAGACTGTGGGAGAAAATGTGTGAAGATTCTCTTCAGTTACAAACTGTGTCTGTGTGTCTGTCACTCGACCTACTGAAGTCAATAAATAATAACAAACACAAGAGCATGACATTTTCTAATTTAATAAAGATCAATACAGACAATAAAATAGTTTTTATTTTTATTCACATTTAAATCTCTTTTAATAAATGATCTCATTACTGACAATGTGTAACTGAAACTTGTTTTCATGAAGAAGATTACGTTAGTTTAAATGAGTCGACTCCTCCCATAGTCCCAGAAGCTCAGGCTGAGGAGGAGTAGCAGCCATTTTTAATACTAGATTATTAATCAATCCCAAGCCCAAACCAGGATATTCATCGTTTGAAAGCCTTATTCTTAATCTATCTCATCCTAGTTGTAAATCACAGAAACCAATTATAATAGTCACAGTTTATCGTCCACCTGCACCTTATTCAGAGTTCCTATCAGAGTTCTCTGAGTTCTTATCTGAGTTGGTGCTTAAAACAGATCAAATCATAATTGTAGGGGATTTCAACATCCATGTAGATGTTGACCGTGATAGTCTTAGCTGCGCATTTAACTCGCTGTTGGAATCAATAGGTTTTATTCAACACGTTAATAAACCAACTCATTGCCTTAATCACACCCTCGACCTTGTTTTAACTTATGGTATTGATATTGATAATTTAAACATAGTTCCTCAAAACCCTCTCCTTACTGATCATTATTTACTCACATTTAACTGTTCAATAATGAACTACAATAACATAAATAAGAAATACAGCTACAGCCGGTGCCTGTCTGATAATAATATGAATACATTCAAAGAGACAGTGCAACCTTTATTTAACTCGGTGCCATATGTCAGTACATCTGAAGGTACCTTTTGTGATTTTACTCCCGCCCTCATAGATAACCTTGTTGATAGTACAGCAGCCTCACTGCGTACTACATTAGACTGTGTTGCCCCTCTGAAAAAGAAAGTGGTGAATCAGATGAGACGAGCACCATGGTTTAACTCCAATACTCGTGCTCTTAAACAGACGTTACGTAGATTAGAAAGAAAATGGCGTTCCAGTAACCTAGAGGAACTTCATATAGCCTGGAAAGATGGTTTTGTAGCTTACAAAAAAGCCCTACACAAAGCTAGAGTTGCCTATTATTCTTCTCTAATTGAAGAAAATAAGAATAATCATAGATTTCTTTTCAGCACTGTAGCCAGGCTGACACAGAGCCACAGCTCCACTGAACCATCTATTCCTTTAACACTGAGCAGTGATGACTTTATCAACGTCTTTGTGAATAAAATAACATCAATTAGAGAAAAAATGGATCATCTCCTCCCTCATATTGGGACTGACTCTGTCATGATCTGTCACTTCCGTTAAGTATCTTGTTTTGTTTCTCCCTTCACGTTCCATGTCTTGTCTTCCTATTTTATTTTTTAGAAATCACTCACCCTTGTCTCTGTTTCAGGTTCCTGTCTACCCCGCCCCCTTCCTTGTCTGCGTGCACCTGATCCCTGATTGTGTCTACCACACCTGCATCCTATCACTCCCTTATCAAGCACTGCTTATATTCCCCTCTGTGTCTTGTCTCGTCGCCAGTTCGTTGTAGTTCATAGCTCACGTTCCAGCACTCTTTTTCACAGCCATAGTCTTGTCTTCTCGTGGTTTTGAACCTTGCCTGCCTTTTTTGACCTTGCCTTTTTACCTGACGCTTTTGTACCTCTGCCTGATCTCTTGTTGACCTCCCGTGTATCGAACCTCTGCCTGGAATTAAACTCTGTTACTGACTGATTCGTGATTCGAGTCCCTTGTTCTGCTCAGCCATAGTTCACGACAGACTCATCTTTTAGCACAAGAGCTTTAGAAGCACCAGGTGCACAGTTAGACAGTTTCTCCCCTATAGATCTCCCTGAGTTAACATCATTAGTTTATGTGCCCCAAACGTTTAAAATAGCAGTTATTAAACCCCTTCTCAAAAAAGCGACCCTTGACCCTGATATTTTAGCTAATTACCGACCTATATCTAATCTTAAAATCTAAATTCTAAAATCATACTGTTTGTTAATGTTGTTAATGAATTGCTTTGTCAATTTCCGAACCAACTCTGTCACACTCCATTTCTTTCCGTAACATCAAGAACATCTGCTTTTTTTACTGGAATTACTGATGCACTGGTCTCTCATTCCCTCCTAAAAACCCAGACTGTCTTATTCACCCACTCTTCCCCCGGGTTCACTCCCGAATTGCGACAACTCAAAACCAAAGGCTGTCGCCTGGAACACCTACACACCAGAACCAATACATAAGGACACACTCTCTCCACAGCCACATCAGCCTACGACGCCAACATAATCACTTCTGATAAAAAAAGAAACACCAGTGCCCTTTTCTCCACCCTCAACAACATCCTACGACCCCCCCAATGTGGCAAAGTCTGACACAATTTAACTAAACTAGATTAGTGTAGAATTGTAGAAGCTACATAATTAAACAGATTAGTTAGTTAGATTAGTGTAGAATTGTAGAAGCTACATAATTAAACTTTGTTTGATTAGTTTGATGATGTCACTGTCACTGGAACCATGGATGCCAGCAAGACACGAGAAGAACAAAAAAAGATAGTCCACAATATCATAACAATGTGTTTTGTGCCTTTTATGACTTAAAACTGAAGCTACTTCAAATGATGATGTCATAGCCCCGCCTCCAGGCCTCTTTACTGCACTTTCACCCTGTCTCTGTTTGTGTGATTGTGTATATGAAATGTATATTTATTTAAGTTTGTACACAGTCAAAGTCAAAGTCAGATTGATTGTCAATTTTCTCCACATATACTAGACATACAGAGGAATTGAATGTAGGTTTCACACTATCCCACAACAAAGAAAACAGGCCTATCACTAAAAATAAAATGCCTACTAAATAAGAACATGTTATAGACTAAAATAAAATAAGATTTAAAATAGCAACAACTTCAGAGGCTCCAAAATGAAGTGTGCAAGAGATGTGATGTGGTTGTACAAGAAAAACTGTAGTACACAGTAGGGATGTCCCGATCCGATATTGATATCGGATATCGGTCCGATATCAGCCAAAAAACGCATATCGGATTATATCGGACTGCCTCTAACATCTCCGATACGACAGTCCATTCTGCTCCAGCACTTCTATCCTGCAGCGCCTGTTGTGATCATGTGGGCTCTGTTTATCACATAGATCTCTGTTTAAGTAAAATCACTTGATCAAGCCTATTCTAACATTCCACACTAAAAAACAAGTCATTAATGAATTATTTGTGCTGATATCGTATCGGATCAATATCGGTATCGGCCAATACTCTAGGCTGCAATATTGGTATCGTATCAGAAGTGAAATAGTTGTATCGGGACATCCCTAGTGGAAAGAGTTTTGGTTGTTCTGAATATTGCTTCAGTGGGATTGAGCACATGATGTCACATGTGGGAAGGAAAATGTAAAAAAGGGGAGTTGCCAAATGGCCTACTGAAAAGATAAATAGGCATACACATAATAAATCGTGTTTGTTTATAAATAATAGGCCTATAGGCTATTCATATGTATTAATCATGTTGATTTTTGTAAATAAAAAAAAAATATTAATCAAAAATGTTATATATGAGCGTGCTAAATTCAACTTGCGCAAACAGAAGGAAGGAGAGCCGATGGATTCGCTTGTCACTGAATTATATGCGCTAGCTGAACACTGTAGTTATGGGGTACTACATGACGAGCTAATCAGAGACAGACTCGTGGTTGGACTGTTGGACAAGGGGCTGTCTGAACGCATGCAGCTAGATGCAGAGCTTACCTTGGATAAAGCTGTCAGGATGGCACGTCAAAGCGAGGAGGTGAAAGAGCAGCAAGTTTCTCTGCGAGGTGACACCAGAGCACAGGCAAGTGATGACAGGCGAGTGCTCAAGAACAGTGAGCCTGCTACATACAAACCTCAGTATGCTAATGTAAAGTGTTCCTTGGTTCGTTAAAAGCTGATTGAGTCCAAGGGAAATGAATTAAAAGTACTAAAAGGGATGACTGAAGGTGTGGGTTCCGTGTGGCCTGGTGATTGGCTGATTGGCTGTGCTATCACTGCTGACGCCTCATGCTGTGCTGCTGCTAATGCTGCACTCCACTGTGTGGCTGCAAGGCGCTGCTATTCAGCCATTGTAGTTACTTCCAGTCCGACCAACTGTCTTAAGACAACTCCAGCCCACGTCACACGCCACAGAAGAGCAGAGGGAGACTGGAAGAGAGTGTGTGAGGGGGTAATTAAGCTGGCTGAAATCCTGCCCAGCCCATCACCATGAAATCACTACACACACACACACTGTGAAGCCACACCCACACATGCACCACCAAATCCACCACACAAAATGCATTAATCTATTTGATACAAGTCTACCCTGTTACACCAATAAGTCACACAATACTCAGAACAGCAAAGGAAAGTCATCACAGTGTCAAAAATGTGGCAGTTCTTCATGCATGTTGAAGAAAGGGACATTTTAGTCGTGTGTGCAGGGCGCCAAAATCTGTGCATGAAGTTGGAGGAGAGGAGGAGGAGGTCATCTTCCTCGGTAGCATCACGACAGACGGCGATCCTTGGATGGTCGACATCAACATCCATGACGGCAGTCTGATGTTTAAAATCGACACAGGTGCCAACGTCACGGTTCTACCACATGCTGTGTTTCTGGAGATATACAAGAATAATCCACCCATGCTACGCAAACCAACAAAGCCACTCCTGGGACCGGGAAGGAGTCCACTTGATGTTGTGGGTGTGGCCAGGCTGCCGCAAAGGAGAGGTGAGAAAGCTGAGATGGAAGATCTGTATGTTGTTGGGCACCTACACACTGCCTTGCTAGGAAGATCCGTGAGCTGCAGGCTCGGACTGATTGCACGACTAGACAGTGTCACTATGGAGTCATTAAAGCAAACTTACCCAAAAATATGCAGCGGACTCTGAGAATCGCGCCAGCCATATGCCATAAAGCTGAAACCAGGGGCTCAACCATTCTCACTGAAGGTTGAAGCGATGCATATCCAAAACACCAAGGAGAATCCCATTGCCATTGATGGACAAAGTCAAGCAGGAACTGTCCCGCCTTGAAGAGCTTGGGGTAATATGCAGAGTTGAGGAGCCGACAGACTGGTGTGCGGGCATGGTGGTGGTACCCAAGAAGACGGGTTCCGTTCACATATGTGTGGATCTCACCAAACTGAACGAGTCGGTGTGTCGAGAAAAGTTTAAGTTTCCGGAGAAGGCCAGGGAGTTCTACGAGCTTCACTGGGGAGAGTTAATGATGCTGGAGCACAGACCATCTATGAGAAGGTGAAAGTAAGCATAGCTTTCGGCTTAGACACTTTGACTCTTTGGGACTATTTGTTTGCTTGGTTAATATACAGGGAAATATGACAAGAACACTTTTTATTTTTTTTATTTTAATTTTTTCAAGTAAACTACAAGCTTACGCGGTAATATTTACGTTAATGTGGTTTTCATATATGTTTATGTTACAATAACAACACTGGTCTTTGTGATTGAAATATACAACAGCTATGTGTTTGTTAATTGTTTTTATTTTTATTCTTAGTACGGCATGGTTGTTTTAGTTAGTGTGGCTTTCACACATAACTCTGTAAATGGCCATTTAACGGACTGGTCAGATTTACTACGTGACAGTATATGTCCCAGGAGAGCTGGATACATTTTATCTTAACTGGGCCAGCCACTTTGATTTATTTTACATACTTTTATCAGTCCAATCGTGCTCTGTGTGATTGCACAGTGAGCACTGGTGATCCAGATGCAAGTCAGGGATACATCATATTACTTTAAATTTTATTTATTGATTTAATTTGGTCCCCCCTTTTTTCCTTTTTCTCAAGGTGAGCGAATAGCTAATTGTGTATATAGGTAGAACACAAATCACTTACTGAGAGGGGAGCCACCCTCAGGTTTGGATAGGAGTTATAGACAATGCTGGATTTCTTGGAGGTTTTTCTTCGTTTGGGGAAGAAGATCTAGGCTTGGGGTGTTCAATGGGTTTTTTAATTTTTCTTTATGTTTTTTTTTCTATTCCAACTTAAGTTTCATGAGAACTGGGGAACATTCTATTTACATGGCAACACTTTATCTTCTGAGGATGCACACAGCTATGCTAAACTGTATTTTATTTACTCCCACAATGTGGTTCAGGCTAATCATACACATTTTGGGTGTCTTATGACAAATAATGCAGGGGGTACAAGCCCAATAGGGGGAGCTGCAGTTAGGTTTGTGTCCTGGAATGTTAAGGGGATGAACGGTCCTGTGAAACGTTCTAGGAATTTTTCCGATCTTAAACAAATGAAAACTGGTGTTTTGTTTTTGCAGGAGACACATTTACGGTTAGAAGATCACACTACGCTCCGTAAAGCATGGGTTAATCATATTTTTCATTCCAAGTTTTCTAACAGATCACGAGGGGTGGCAATTTTGATCAAAAACTAATTCATTTCTCACTAAATGCAATAATTGCAGACCCCAATGGTCGATATGTCATTGTCTCGGGCCTCCTATTTCAAACACCTGTCCTTCTGGTAAATGTGTATGCCCCTAACTGGGACGATGCTGAGTTTGCCAATAAGCTTCTGTCATCCCTCCCTAATTTAGATACACATAGATTGATCCTTGCAGGAAATCTTAATTGTACAATTGACCCATTGCTTGATAAATCCAGCCCTAAGTCTGCCTCACCTTCTGTAATCTCTATCATCTGGTTGCTTTCCGGACTCTCTTAAAGAGGCCAGAGTGACTCCCCTCCTTAAAAAACCCACCCTTGACCCGTCTGAAGTAAATAACTACAGACCTGTCTCTCTTCTTCCTTTTCTCTCCAAAACTCTGGCGCATGCTATCTTTAATCAATTCTCATCCTACCTTCACCGGAACAACCTTCTTGATCCTCTTCAGTCTGGTTTTAAAGCAGGTCACTCGACCGAAACTGCACTTCTTGCTGTCACTGAGCAACTCCACACTGCCAGGACTGCCTCTCTCTCCTCTGTGCTCAATCATCTTAGACCTTTCTGCAGCGTTTGACACAGTTAACCACCAGATCCTTACTTCCTCCCTTCAAGAACTAGGTGTCTCAAGCTCTGCACTTACCCTACCCTCGTCCTATCTTCAAAACCGAACATACAGAGTAACCTGGAGAGGATCTGTGTCGGAACCCTGTCCTCTAGCTACTGGGGTCCCTCAGGGTTCTGTCTTGGGCCCTCTCCTCTTCTCTCTATACACCAACTCTCTTGGTTCTGTTATTCTCTCTCATGGTTTTTCCTATCACAGCTACGCCGATGACACCCAACTCATTCTCTCTTTTCCCAGCTCCGACACACATGTAGCAGAACGGATCTCCACTTGTCTGACCAACATCTCTCAGTGGATGTCTGACCATCACCTGAAACTCAATCTCGACTAGACTGAGTTTCTTTTTCTCCCAGGAAAGGGCTCTCCCACCACAGACCTAACCATCACCCTTGAAAACTCTGTGGTAACTCCTTCTTATTACCGCAAGGAACCTGGGTGTGACACTTGATGACCATCTCTTCCTCACTGCCAACATTGCTGCAACAGCTGGATCTTGCAGATACATGTTGCACAACATCAGAAGGATACGGCCTCTTCTAACCCAGAAGGCGGCACAGGTTCTGGTCCAGGCTCTTGTCATCTCACGCTTGGATTACTGCAACTCCCTCCTGGCTGGTCTCCCTGCGTGTGTCATACGACCTCTGCAACTCATCCAGAATGCAGCAGCTCGACTGGTCTTCAACTTACCAACATTCTCCCACAATGCACCGCTCCATCCGCTTCAAGACTCTAGTGCTTGCGTTCCATGCTACAAACAGATCCGGTCCAGCCTACATCCAGGACATGATCAAAACCTACACCCCAGCCTGCCCACTTCGCTCTGCATCGGCAAACCGGCTCGCTGCCCCCTCACTGAGAGGATCGCAGAGACATTCGCAGAACTCAAGACAGTTCACTGTCCTCGCTCCCAAATGGTGGAACGAACTCCCCATCAACATCCGGACAGCGGAAAGCCTCCACATCTTCCGCTGCTGACTAAAAACACATTTCTCCCGACTCTACCTCGACTAAGACAACGACAAAAAAAAAATTAAAAATTAAAAAAAAAAAAAAAAAACTGTATACATCGCACTTACAGTATAACTAGCACTTCATAGTTTGGTTTACTTGAATCTCTTACTTACTTCTAGCTCTTATTTGTACCCAGATGTTTAAATGCACTTAGCGTCTGCTTAAATGACATGTAATGTAATGTAATGTAATGTCAAGGGTCTTCTCAGACTTTATGAGACGTAATGGCTAATGGCTGTGTAGACCCATGGAGGTTCCAAAATCCGACCTCCAAACAATTTTCTTTCTTTTCTCATGTCCACCATTCTTTCTCAAGGATAGATTACTTTTTTATAGATAGCTCTTTCATCCCTGCAGTGGAATCGGTTGAATATTTGGCCATCGTCATTTCAGATCATGCACCACTTATCTTAGATCTTTCTTTCACCTCGAACGTTAGAGAGCAATCCTTTTGGAGACTTAATTCCCTGCGGCTTTCAAATGAAAAATTTTGCGAACATGTGGCTACTAATATAGATACTTTTCTGAAAGTAAACAAGAAGGAAGGTATTTCATATTCCCTACTTTGGGAAACCTTAAAAGCATACTTAAGAGGACAAATTATCTCCTATGTAGCTCATGTCAATAAGGAACGCCGCAAACAAATACAAGACCTGACAGATTCAATTTTTAATTTGGACCGCAAATACTCTGAAAGCCCCTCCCCACAATTATATAAAGAACGGATAGTCTAAACTAAATCTTCTTTCCACAAACCAGGCTGAATACTTATTACTGCGAACCCGGAGCACTTACTATGAGTATGGAGAAAAAGCTAGTCGATTGCTGGCTCACCAGCTGAAGCATCAGGCTGCTTCACGGCTCATACCCCAAGTGAGAGATCAGGATCAAAATATAGTCACCAACCCAAAGGAAATCAATGATACTTTTGCAATATTCTACTCTACACTTTACACGTCCGAATTCCCATCAGATGTAACAGATATGAGCAGTTTCTTAGATAATTTGGAATTACCTACTATTGAGCCTGGAGACAAGGAAGGGTTAGACTGACCTCTCACACAGTCAGAGATCACTACAGCCATCAGGGACATGCGACCTGGTAAATCTCCAGGACCTGACGGCTACCCCCCCGAATTTTTTAAGAAATTTAAAGACAAACTTGCACCTATTATGTTAGAAGTATTTAATGAATCGTTGGGAAACGGTTCCTTGCCCCAACCCTCACACAAGCTAAGCTTACACTGCTCCTGAAAAAGGACAAGGACCCTACTAACTGTGGCTCTTACCGTCCTATCTCCCTCCTAAATGTTGATATAAAAATTTTAGCCAAGGTGATGGCCCATCGTTTGGAATCTGTTCTCCCTAAAATAATCTCTGAGGACCAAACTGGTTTTATAAAGGGTCGCCACTCTTTTTCAAATATTCGCTGACTTGCTAACTTGATCTACTCCCCCAGTCCCTTCTCGATTGAAGAAGCTGTAATCTCTCTGGACACAGAGAAGGCCTTTGACTGGGTGGAGTGGAAATACTGGTTTGCTGTATTGGAAAGGTTTGGGTTCGGTGACACGTTTCTGGCATGGATTTGTCTGCTCTTTTCGTCCCCACAAGCAAGTGTTCAAACTAATCAATCTCATTCCAATTTTCCCCCTGTCACGCGGGACACGTCAAGGATGTCCTTTATCCCCGCTTCTGTTAGCAGTGGCAATTGAGCCGCTTTCCATTGCATTGAAGTCGTCGTTGTTGTTACGGGGGGTTGGGCGTGGGACGGAGGAACATCGCGTCTCTCTGTATGCAGACGATCTCCTGATCTATGCAAGCAATCCAGAAACTAGCGCCCCCATAATTGTATCACTGTTGAACAATTTTGGGTATTTTTCTGGCTACAAACTTAATTATCAGAAAAGTGAATGCTTCTCCATTAACGATTTGGCAATGCAAATGAAACGAGAAGCAGTCCCCTTCCACTTAACACATTCTGGTTTCAAATATCTTGGAATTAACATTACGCGTTCCTTCACCTCTCTTCTTGGAGTTAATTTTATACCCCTAGTTAACCAAATGAAAGCTGACTTTCAAAGGTGGAGCAGTCTACCTCTGACTATTGCAGGGAGGGTACAATCGGTGAAGATTAATGTACTCCCAAAGTATTTGTACTTGTTTCAATGTCTACCGTTGTTCCTGACAAAATCATTCTTTCAATCAGTTAACACATCCATTACCTCCTTCACCTGGAAGAACAAAGTTCCAAGAGTTAATAAAGGCTTACTTCAGAGGGGACCTGATGTGGGGGGGACTAGCTCTCCCCAGTTTTATTCACTATTATTGGGCAGCTAATTTGCAGAAAATGTTATTCTGGCTCCATGTGCCACCGATTGGTGTTACACTTGAACACACTCCTGCCACTCATCATCCCTCTCTGCTTTGGTGTACTCCTTCCTGCCCACAAAGTGGTCCAGGTTTACCTCCAATCCCATAGTACTGTCCACCCTTAGAATTTGGGCCCAGTTCCGAAATCATCACAAATTCACCTCTCCCTCCCCCCTAAGCCCTATTTGTAAGAACCATTTATTTCCCGCCTCCTCTCTAAACGTAACATTTATTTAATGGGGCAGGAAGCAGCATTCCTGTTTTTAAAGCTTGTACTCTAAGGAAGGGTTCGATGGTTTTAATAATATATGCCAGAAATATGATCTTTCACGCAGTAATTTTTTTTAGATATCACCAAATACACCGGGCCACACGGTGGAATAGTGGTTAGCACTCTTGCCTTGCAGCGAGAAGACCCGGGTTCGAGCCCCGGTTGGAACAAGGGCCTTTCTGCATGGAGTTTGCATGTTCTCCCCGAGTGTGCGTGGGTTCTCTCCGGGTTCTCCGGCTTCCTCCCACAGTCCAAAAACATGCAGTGTGGGGATTAGGTGAATTGGACACTCTAAATTGACCATAGGAGTGAGTGTGAGAGTGAATGGTTGTTTGTCTCTAGTTGTGTGTGGCCCTGCGATGGACTGGCGAACTGTCCAGGGTGTACCCCGCCTATCGCCCGATGTAGCTGAGATTGGCACAGCACCCCCCGCGACCCTCTGGTGGAGGATAAAGCGGTAGATGATGACTGACTGACTGACTGACCAAATATGCCACTGTGTCAAAGCACTGTTCCCTTCTTTCCCGGTCTTCCCTACTGAGGCAGCATGGAAAGAAATTACCCTCCTTTGTCCAAAAAAGGGATTGATATCATGGTTATATTCTCGACTAATGTCTCTGGAAAACCATGACCTTTCAAAAATTAAGAAACGGTCAGTCCAGAAATTTGACTTAAAATGGCAACCCTTTGTGGCATATTTTGAGAATATTAAAGTATTGCCTGAAGTGTGAAACACCTTTTTATTATATATTCTACTTCCTCGTCTCCCTGTTTCCTTTTTTTTTTTCTGTGTTTATGTATTCAAATCAGTGGTCAACTACCTTAATGGGCGAACTGTAGCCTGTGAAACTGCCTGCCAACCAACTGTTGTATAAATGTGGGCATGCGGTTATGTGCTTGCTTTCCATGTGTATATCCTCAAACTGTTCTGAAGAACTGTAAAACAAAATTTACTTATTTTTTTATTTATTTCACATATATGTTAGTTATGGAGGTCTACTTACATATATTAACTTGTTTTCATGGTCACATATATGTTAGTTATGGAGGTCTACTTACATATATTAACTTGTTTTCATGGTCACATATATGTTAGTTATGGAGGTCTACTTACATATATTAACTTGTTTTCATGGTCACATATATGTTAGTTATGGAGGTCTACTTACATATATTAACTTGTTTTCATGGTCAAATATATATTAGTTATGGAGGTCTACTTACATATATTAACTTGTTTTCATGGTCACATATATGTTAGTTATGGAGGTCTACTTACATATATTAACTTGTTTTCATGGTCACATATA
This sequence comes from Solea senegalensis, assembly GCF_019176455.1. Lineage (NCBI taxonomy): Eukaryota > Metazoa > Chordata > Actinopteri > Pleuronectiformes > Soleidae > Solea > Solea senegalensis. Next base: position 52,679 of record NW_025322482.1, read on the forward strand.
TGTTAGTTATGGAGGTCTACTTACATATATTAACTTGTTTTTCATGGTCACATATATGTTAGTTATGGAGGTCTACTTACACATATTAACTTGTTTTCATGGTCACATATATATGTTAGTTATGGGTCTACTACTTACATATAAAACTTGTTTTCATGGTCACATATATGTTAGTTATGGAGGTCTACTTACATATATTAACTTGTTTTCATGGTCGCACATATATGTTAGTTATGGAGGTCTACTTACATATATTAACTTGTTTTCATGGTCACACATATATGTTAGTTATGGAGGTCTACTTACATATATTAACTTGTTTTTATGGTCACATATATGTTATTTATGGAGGTCTACTTACATATATTAACTTGTTTTCATG